>NC_045987.1:1984967-2022467 GCF_010909765.2 Amblyraja radiata | reverse complement strand
TCCTCGAGAAACTCCTCAATCTTGTTGTTGTCCGTCTTGAGTTCGCCGTTGTAGATGAGGAAGGGCAGCTGACTGCCCGGGGCAATGTCCCTCAACTCATCCGGGTTCCTTCAAGGCAAGCAGGTGGACCTCATCATTACAGACAGCACCAGTCCCAAAGCTAGGTGGTAATTCAATCACAGTACACAAAACACCAAAGTGGACAAACGACCGATGTGATGTAACGTTGCGGATTACAGCTTAAGGCAGATTCACACATGGGGTTAAATAGCTCTCTCCTGGTCCCATATTGAGGTACTCAGACTTCCTGATGGATTCAGGTAGTCCTTACTTTCTCCTCCCCTTCTCAGCTCTCCCTCAGCCCTCTGGCTCCACCTCTTCCTTACTTCCTGAACACGGACCTGAACTCCCATTTACCTCATCAGACACCTATGAACTATCTTGAAACAAACTTTAACTTGCACTAAACTTTATTCCCTTCATCATGTATCTGTACACCGTGGATAGCTTGATTGTAATCATATATAGTCCTGTCGCTGACTGGTTAGCACAAAACTCTGTCTGTGCGGAGTTTGCACGTTCTCTCCGTGGGTTTTCTCTGGGAAACTCCGGTTTCCTCCCAAACTCCAAAGACGTGCAGGTTTGCAGGTTAATTGTCTTGGCGTAAGTGTAAATTGTCCCTAGTGTGTGTGTAGGATAGCGTTCGTGTGCGGGGATCGCTGGTCGGCGCGGACTCGGTGGGCCAAAGGGCCTGATTCCGTGCTGTATCTCTAAACTAAACTAAAGTAAAATATTTCAACAGTCTCAATATAGAAGAAACTGCACTATCCTGCAGCTGAAGAGTGAAGAAGCGTTACATCCCGAAACGTCACCTATCCATGTTCTCCACAGATGCTGCCTGACCCGCTGAGTTACTCCAGCACTCTGTGAAACGTCACCTATCCATGTTCTCCACAGATGCTGCCTGACCCGCTGAGTTACTCCAAAACTCTGTGAAACGTCACCTATCCATGTTCTCCACAGATGCTGCCTGACCCGCTGAGTTACTCCGGCACTCTGTGAAACGTCACCTATCCATGTTCTCCACAGATGCTGCCTGACCCGCTGAGTTACTCCAGCACTCTGTGTCCATCCACCCTTTAGCATTAATGTCAACATCAGAGATACACTCCTACAATCGTTGTTCTTCAGGAAATTCTCACGGTAATTGTCATTTTCTAGTAAATTCACTGAACATATGGAGTCAATGGAACAAAGACTTAAGGATTATATTGATCATCGAATAAACATATTGCAAGATGACCTTGATAAAAGTTGATGGTGATGGATAGTTTTATTTGAGGTGTTGGGAACTCATTATTTTTTAATGTCTCCCAACCACATTCATTGTTTAAGATCCCTCCCTAGCCTTGGGTGAATCACAAGCTCACAAGTAATTGGAGTAGAATTGGGCCATTCGGCCCATCTGGTCCACTCCATCTATCCCTTATGACATGATAAGGGAATAACGTTTAGTGCAAGATAATGCCTGCAAAGTCCGATCAAGGATAGTCCGAAGGTCACTAAAGAGGTAGATAGTAGTTCAGCGCTGCTGGCCTCTCAATCAGCATCAAGCTATGGAGTGTTGAGCGGAAGAATAGTAAAAGGTAAATATGAAAATGAGAGAAAAAATCTGATTTAACAAAACCTTTTCTAAAAATGTATGTTTCCGTATCACCAGAGAAACAAGATATGTTTAACAGACCTGTCATATTTAGATATTTTATATTTTAGAGATACATGCGGAAACAGGCCCTTCGTGCCAGCCAGCCATCACCCCATACTATACCACACACTAGGGACAATTTACAAATTTACCAAAGCCAATTTATCTACAAACCTGCATGCCTATGGAGGGTGAGAGGAAACCAGAGCATCCAGAGAAAATCCACGCGGTCACGGGCAGAGTCTAGGATCAGAGGCCATAGACTCAGAATAAAAGATCGTACCTTTAGAAAGGAGATGAGAAGAAATGTATTTAGTCAGAGGGTGGTGAATCTGAGGAATTCATTGCTGTGGAAGCCGAGGCAGTGGATATTTTTAAGGAAGAGATCGATAGATTCTTGATTAGTACGGGTGTCTGGGGTTATGGGGAGAAGGCAGGAGAATGGGGTTGAGAGGGAGAGATAGATCAGCCAGGAGTGAATGGTGGAGAAGACCTGATGGGCCAAATGGCCTAATTCTTCTCCTAGAACTTATGAATTACTGTAACTTGTTCTCCAATATCACATTCACCAGAGGATCTTAGATCTTCAAGAAAATGGTTGTCCATGTCCTTCTGACGGATATTAGGAAGAGGTGGTAAATGTTGGCATGGGCAGTGTTACCCAGGAATTGGGAGAAGGAGAGGGGCAGCACGGTGGCACAGCGGTAGCATTACAGCTCACAGCGCCAGTGTCCCAGGTTCAATCCTAACTACGGGTGCTGTCTGTACGGAGTTTGTACGTTCTCCCGGTGACATGCGTGGGTTTTCTCCCGGTGCTCTGGTTTCATAGAAACATAGAAAATAGGTGCAGGAGTAGGCCATTCGCCCCTTCGAGCCAGCACCGCCATTCAATATGATCATGGCTAATTATCCAAAATCAGTACCCCGTTCCTGCTTTTTCCCCATATTCCTTGATTCCGTTAGCCCGAAGAGCTAAATCTAACTCTCTCTTGAAAACATCCAGTGGAGTTTCCTCCCACACTCCAAAGACGGGCAGGTTTGTAGGTTAATTGGCTTCTGTAAATTGCTCCCAGTGTGTGTAGGATAGAACTGGTGTACGGGGATTGCTGGTGGGCTGAAGGGCCTGTTTCTATATTCTAAACTAAACCTGTAGTCCACACAAAACCAAGTGCTCCGGTTTCCACCCACTCTCCAAAGATGAGCAGGTTTGTAGGTTAATTGGCCTTCCGTAAATTGTCCCTAGTGTGTGTGTAGGATAGAACGGCGATCGCTGGTGGGCTCGGACTCGGTGGGTCGAAGGTTTCCGCACTGTATGGTGGTTTCCGCGCTGTTTCTCTAAACTGCGCGCCTGAGATTGTGTGCGGACCCATCTGTCACTTGCATTGAGACCGCGTTCCCTCGCACAGCACACTCACCTCTTTATGTCTACCGTGTTGATGGTGAAGTTTACTTTCTTCAGCCAGAGGATCATGAAGAGGCGCTGGGAGAAGGGGCAGTTCCCTATACTCTCACCATCATCACTGGCCTGCCACACAAAGAACAGGGTTAACATTCACAAGTGTTTCGCTATGATATTGGTTACAGAGTATTATATATGTACATCTATCCTGTTGTGCTGCTGCAATGAAGAATGTCATTGTTCTATCTGGCAATATAACAATATTGGTCTATGCTCCATATGACAATTAAGCTCTCATGACTCTATCGTTAAACATGCAGGGCAGAAACAGGCCCTTCAGCCCATCGAGTCCGCGCCGACCAGCGATCCCCGCACACTAACACCCACTAGGGACAATTTACACATACACCAAGCCAATTAACCTGCAAACCTGTACGTCTTTGGAGAGTGGGAGGAAACCGAAGATCTCGGAGAAAACCTACGTGGGTCACGGGGAGAACGTGCAAACTCCATGCAGACAGCAGCCGTAGTCGGGATCGAACCCGGGTCTCTGGCGCTGTGAGGCAGCAACTCTCCCGCTGCGCCACCGTGCCGCCCCATGTAGTGCGTACAATTCACTGGTGGACATGTGGACATGTTGATTTCTGGAGGCCACAAGTCAGTGGATGTTTTTAAGGCAGAGATAGATAGATTCTTGATTAGTGCGGGTGTCAGGGGTTATGGGGAGAAGGCAGGAGAATGGGGTTGAGAGGGAGAGATAGATCAGTCATGATTGAATGGCAGAGTAGACTCGATGGGCCAAATGGCCTAATTCTACTATTCCTTACGACCTTATGAGTTACCTGCTACCGTGATTGTCTATGATTAAAGAAGATCAGTTTCTATGTATCGAGAGAAGGCAGGTACAGGATACTGATGTTGGATGATTAGCCATGATCATATTGAATGGCGATGCAGGCTCGACGGGCCGAATGGCCTACTCCTATTTTCTATGTTTCTATGTTTCTAAGAAACACAACTGTAGTCTGATTATTAACCACAGCCCAGACTGACCGAAGTCATCAAAGCCAAAAAACCAGGGTTACACTTAGACTGGCAAAATGTGGTCACTTTAAGAAGAAAACCAACAGGTGACTTTGCTTGTTCTTCTCTCTGCCCCACACATTAACCCTTTATGTAGGTGTTGAAGCAGATGATGTCATGACACAATCACACAGAGGGTGTAGGGAGGAACTGCAGATGCCGGTTTAAACCGAAGATAGACACAAAAAGCTGGAGTAACTCAGCGGGACAGGCAGCATCTCTGGAGAGAAGGAATGAATAGATGCCGTTTCGGATCGAGACCTTTCTTCACACAAAGGGTGGTGGGTGTATGGAACGAGGCTGCCAGAGGAGGTAGTTGAGGCTGAGACTATCCCAACATTTAAGAAAGAATTGGAAAGGTACGAGAACAGGACAGGTTTGGAGGGATATGGACCACATGCGGGCACTAGTGTAGACGGGACATGTTGGCCGATGTGGGCAAGTTGGGCTGAAGGGTCTGTTTCCACTCTGTATCACTCTATGACTCTGTAACTTGGATAGGGAACATTTCACAACGGGATCCTTTAGACTAGTTATCAGATAACTGAACCACTACAAAAAACTAGAGAGCAGTCTTAATAATAATAATAATAATAACTTTATTTATAAAGCACTTTAAACAACCGCAGTTGCCACAAAGTGCTGTACATGAGAACTCATGGACAAAAAGTTATTACAAACCATTAAAAACCGTAAAACGAAGGACTAAAAAACAGTAAAAATTAAAAGACATTAAAAGCACTAAGAACAGGAGCAATGTCTCAGCCAGTGTCGAAAGCCAGAGAATAAAAATAAGTTTTTAGGGAGTCTTGTAGCTACTGTCTACCTCACTGCAGACCCTCAGACTCTGCGTGATCAGCTTTATCCTACACTAAGATATGAATAAGGGTCAGGCCATTTAGGACAGAGATGAGGAAAAACGTTTTCATCCAGAGAGTTGTGAATCTGTGGAATTCTCTGTCTCAGAAGGCAGTGGAGGCCGATTCACTGGATGGTTTCAAGAGAGAGTTAGATATAGTTTTTGGGGGCTAACGGAATCAAGAGATATGGGGAGAAAGCAGGAACGGGGTACTGATTTAGGATGAGCACATAGAATGGTGGTGCTGGCTTGAGGGGCCGAATGGCCTAATCCTGCACCTATTTTCTATGTTTCCCAATGTTATTCACAATATTCAAATTGAATCTGAATCTGAATCTGAATCTGAATATTCCTTCTATCACATATCTGTACACGATGAGCGGCTCGATTGTGATCATGTATTGTCTTTCCACTGACTGGTTAGCACGCAACAAAAAGCGTTTCACTGTACCTTGGCACACGTGACAATAAACTAAACTATACGAAACCTGATGGGACATGTTGGTCAGTGTGGGGGAATGTTTCCACGCTGTATCACTCTGTGACTCTACGAATACCAGGGTGAGTTGTCATTGGACTAAAATAGCAGAGATGTTATACACAGGGCGATTGTGTAATCTAATACATTGCTCATTTGGGAATGCCTCAGGAGATATGAGAACATGTGGCAATAGGAGCACAAAGCAGAATAATATTAACGCAACAACCATTATCGAGAACATCTTTTAAAGAACTGAAATAAATTAGTTTCGAGTCGTTTTGACAGTAGATTGTGAATCAGTATGTTGTTCCTCACATGCTCAAAATAATCCCAAATTGCTTTACAGTCAATGAATTACGAAACATTTGGACAGGTACATGGATAGGACAGATTTAGAGGGATATGGGCCAAATGCAGGCAGGTGGGACTGGTGTAGATGGGACATGTTGGTCGTTCTAGGCAAGTTGGGCTGAAGGGCCTGTTTCCCTGCTCTATGGCGCTATAATTAAGCCAGTGATTAGTTCCTTCTCTACCTCAACAATACCAGGTGTGGACTCCTGTACATCGGCGAGACCAAGCGCAGGCTCGGCGATCTTGTTCGCTGAACACCTCCGCTCAGTCCGCCTGAACCTACCTGATCTCCCGGTTGCTCAACACTTCAACTGCCCCTCCCATTCCAACACTGACCTTTCTGTCCTAGGCCTCCTCCACTGTCAGAGTGAGGCCCAGCGCAAATTGGAGGAACAGCACCTCATATTTTGCTTGGGCAGCTTACACCCCAGTCTCTCTCCATCCCCTCCCCCTTCCCAGTTTTCCCACCAACCTTACTTCCTCCTCTGAAGTAGGGTTTTGGCCCGAAACGTTGCCTATTTCCTTCGCTCCATAGATGCTGTTGCACCCGCTGAGTTTCTCCAGCATTTTTGTCTACCTTCGATTTTCCCGCATCTGCAGTTCCTTCTTAAACATTTTATCTCTGCACCGCCCACTCCCCTGACGTTAGTTTGAAGAAAGGTCTCGACCCGAAACGTCATTCATTCTGGAGCACCCGGAGAAAACCCATGAGGTCAAGGGGAGAACGTGCAAACTCTACACAGAGAGTACCCGAGGATCCAACTCTGATCTCTGGCGCTGTGAGCTAGCAGCTCCGCCAATGTGCCGAGAGAATTGGAGTCAGTGTTCCATGTTCATTGACCTGAATCTTGGACTCGTTTGATTCCATTGAAATTGCTGCCAGAGCTACTGAATGTTATCTGCAGTTTCTGTTTAGCTCAACCAGCATCGGCTGAATTGTTTTTCTATTTTAGATTTCATCGTCCTCACTAAAGTATGACGGGAATTAAAGTGGAGATTTTAGATATGCTTGGTATGGAATCTATATGTGGGTGTGTGTCACTGAAGAATCTTTAACAAACTGTTTACACATTGAGAAGGAGGCATCTTTGGTCACTTGGTATTGAATGGGCTTCGATCCACTCCTCACTGCGTGAGATTGACTTTAAGGATGAGATTAGTTTAGGGATACTACGTGAAAATAGGTTATTCGGCCCACCTGGGTTTCCTCCAGGTGACAATAGACAATAGGTGCAGGAGTAGGCCATTACGCCCTTCGAGCCAGCACCGCCATTCAATGTGCTCATGGCTGATCATCCCCAATCAGTACCCCGTTCCTGCCTTCTCCCCATATCCCCTGACTCCACTATCTTTAAGAGCCCTGTCTATCTCTCTCTTGAAAGCATCCAGAGAACCTGCCTCCACCACCCTCTGAGGCAGAGAATTCCACAGAATCACAACTCTCTGTGAGAAAAAGTGTTTCCTCGTCTCCGTTCTAAATGGCTTACTCCTTATTCTTAAACTGTGGCCCCTGGTTCTGGACTCCCCCAACATGTTTCCTGCCTCTAGCGTGTCTAACGTGTGCTCTGGTTTCCTCCCATGTCCCAAAGATGTGCGGTGCAGGTTTGTAGGTTTAGTTTAGTTTAGAGATACAGCGCGGAAACAGGCCCTTCGGCCCACCAGCTCCGCGCCGACCTGCCATCCCCGCACACTAGGGACAATTTACAATTTTACAGGAGTAATGATTTTAGTTTCCGTGACAGAGCAGTCTACAATCATGATGCCGCACATTGATGCAACAAGCTGAAAGGAAACCCAAAAAGTTGTTAGTCATAGTGTCATTCAGCTTGGAGAAAGAAAGCAAGGGCTATCTGAAGTAAGAGGAGTTAATGTTCATAGCCATCAGTATGAAGATTGTCCTCAGATAGCCCTTGCTTTCCCTCTCTCTCCATCCCATCCCCCTTCCCACTTCTCCCACCAGTCTTACTGTCTCCGACTGACATTGCTTACTTACTTACTGTCATTGCTGAGAGAATGGAGCAGCTGGGCTTGTACACTCTGGAGTTTAGAAGGATGAGAGGGCTTCTCATTGAAACATAAAATATTGTTAAGGGTTTGGACACGCTAGAGGCAGGAAACATGTTCCCGATGTTGGGGGAGTCCAGAACCAGGGGCCATAGTTTAAGAATAAGGAGTAAGCCATTTAGAACGGAGACGAGGAAAAAACTTTTTCACACAGAGAGTTGTGAGTCTGTGGAATTCTCTGCCTCAGAGGGCGGTGGAGGCAGGTTCTCTGGATGCTTTCAAGAGAGAGCTAGATAGGGCTCTTAAAGATAGTGGAGTCAGGGGATATGGGGAGAAGGCAGGAACGGCGTACTGATTGGGGACGATCAGCCATGATCACAATGAATGGCGGTGCTGGCTCAAAGGGCCGAATGGCCTACTCCTGCACCTATTTTCGATGTTTCTATGAAAACCAGCATCTGCTGTTCTTTATAACAAATAAAATTAAGGAATGAACAGAGCACTTAATTTTAATCTAGGGTGGGAGGGGCAGAATACAAGGGCATAAATGAGTAGAAAATAAAGTGAACACGCTGGTGACAGATAACCAGGGGGAGGGGAGAGGGGAGGGGAGAGGAGAGGGGAGGAGAGGGGAGGGGAGGGGGGGGAGGGGGGAGAGGAGAAGGGAGAGGGGAGAGGGGAGAGGGGAGAGGAGAGGGGAGGAGAGAGGGGAGAGGAGAGGGGAGAGGAGAGGGGAGAGGGGAGAGGGGAGAGGGGAGAGGGGAGAGGGGAGAGGGGAGAGGGGAGAGGGGAGAGGGGAGAGGGGAGAGGGGAGAGGTGAGAGGGGAGAGGGGAGAGGGGTGAGGAGAGGGGAGAGGGGAGAGGGGAGTAGTGAGGGGATGGGGGGAGAGGGGAGAGGGGAGGGGGGAGAGGGGAGAGGGGAGGGGGCGGCGGCTGGGAGCATGGCTAGAAATGGTGTACTCGAAATATTCATTTCAACCTGAAACAGATTGCTCGTCCACTGGTCAAAATGAAACCCGGGACCAAAAATAGTTTGCAGACACAAGAAACTGCCGATAATGGAATCTGGAGCAAAAACACACAGAGTGCTGGAGTAACTCAGCGGGTCAGGCAGCATCTGTGGAGAACATGGATAGGTGGTGTAGACAAAAGTGCTGGAGAAACTCAGCGGGTGCAGCAGCATCTATGGAGCGAAGGAAATAGGCAACGTTTCGTCCCGAAACCCTTCGGGTTTCGACCCGAAACGTTGCCTATTTCCTTTGGGGTTTCAGCCCGAAACGTTGCCTATTTCCTTCGCTCCATAGATGCTGCTGCACCCGCTGAGTTTCTCCAGCACTTTTGTTTACCTTCGATTTTCCAGCATCTGCAGTTCCTTCTTAAACACATGGATATAGGTGGTCTTTCGGGTTGAGACTTGAAACGTTCTCCCCAGACATGCCGCCTGTCCCGCTGAGTTACTCCAGCACTCTGTGTCTATCTTCGATGCAAACCAGCATCTGCAGTTCCTTCCTACAATATTTCGTCTGCCGTTCTTTGTTCCTGCTACTGTGGGATGTTTCGGGGGTCAGGACCCTTCTTCAGACTGATGAGTAGTCTCCTTCGCTCCATAGATGCTGCTGCACCCGCTGAGTTTCTCCAGCACTTTTGTTTACCTCTGATATTACATCACCCCCAATATTTCTATTCCACCACACACTCGAATTCCATCTGAAACAGGTTTAATTGATCAATAACCAGACCTACCTTTATGAACAGCTCGATCTTAGGTTCCTCGGCCATCCTTCTTCCCCCGTCTAAGTCAACAGCTGTAGTTGAGACTTTAAACGCCTCTGGCAAGCCCACACTGTGTGTGTGTGTGTGTGTGTGTGTGTGTGTGTGTGTAGGGGCCTCTGTCCAGGAAGCCCCGCCTGTTGTGTCAACACGACCCCCCTCTCTCCCTCTTCCTCCCTCCCTCTCTGCAGCTGTAAGAATCCGGTGAAACAGCTTTAGCCTGGCCTTTCACCACTATTATACACACACACACCAGTGTTCATGGGCTGTCTATATACTGTCATTGCCACCCAGAAATGTATAGGGTGTGACAGTGGATGAAGTCACTCCCCACCTCCCAGCCAACGAGCTAGACCTGCCAAATTGCTTTCTCATTTACAAAGGTGTTGTGCAAGAGTTGAGATGAGAGATTCTCAGAAGGATTTGGGATCCCACAAAGGCAGATACTTACTTACCTGCTCAAGAGGCCAGAGGCCAAAAGTAGAAAAGAAAGGCACAGAAGAATGCTGGAGTAACTCAGCAGGTCAGACCAGCATCTCTGGAGAGAAGGAATGGGTGACGTTCCACGTTGAGAGATGTCCTACCGCTGCACCACAGAGAGCATACTAACGTATGGCATCTTTGTGTGGTATCTCAGCTGCACGGAGGCGGAGAGGAGAGCTCTTCAGCGCGTCGTCAACAGAGCGCAGAGGATCATCGGGACAGAGCTACCAGCCTTGGAGGGCATCTACCACATGCGGTGCCTCAGGAAGGCCCTCAGCATCCATAAGGACTCATCACACCCCTGCCACGGTCTGTTTCAACTACTTCCCTCCGGCAGACGTTACAAGGCCTTCTACGCCCGAACCTCCAGACTCAGGAACAGTTTCATCCCAAGAGCTATAGCGGCTCTGAACCGGCCCTAATGAGTGCCCCCCCACCCACCCCCTTTGGACAGTCTCCCTCAGATGGTCACGTCAATCAATTCAGCTTGTTTATTTATGTATTGTATTTATTTACCTCTCTTGTACATCAGTGGAGCTGCACACTAAATCTCGTTGCACTGACGTGCAATGACAATAAAAGATATATTATTATTATTATTATTATTATTAAAACCCCATTGTCCTGCCTTGTCCCCATAACCCCGACAGGTCCTTCGGCCCATCAGGTCCACGCTGACCTACCATCGATCACCCATTCACACTAGTTCTATGTTATCCCACTTTTGCATCCATTCCTTACACACTAGGGGTGATTTACAGAATCCAATTAGTCTACAAACCCACGCGGTCACAGGGAGAAAGTGTTTTCCAAAATACCTGTCAGAACACATTAATATTTTTTGATGCCGTATTAAAGGAGAAAAAAGATGTTTTAATTATGATCAAATTTCATTCTATTTAATTACTTCAAAAGTGAGCCTTTCTTAAAAACAAAAATCCCTCATTATCCAATGGTGGTAATAAATGGTTACATTTTCCACTGCCCTCTGTGGCAGGGAATTCCACAAATTTTACAACTTTTTGCAGCCTTTATCGCTCCTGGACGCTCAAGTTGCCGAACCAAGCCACGATGCAACCGGTCAGCATGCTCTCTACTGTGCACCTGTAGAAGTTCGAGAGAGTCCTCCTTGACAAACCGACTCTCCGTAATCTTCTCAGGAAGTAGAGGCACTGATGTGCTTTCTTTATAATTGCATCAGTGTTCTGGGACCAAGAGAGATCTTCAGAGATGTGCACGCCCAGGAATTTGAAGTTCTTGACCCTTTCCACCATTGACCCGGTGATATAAACGGGACTGTGGGTTCCCATCCTACCCCTTCCAAAGTCCACAATCAGTTCCTTGGTTTTGCTGGTGTTGAGAGCCAGGTTATTGTGCTGGCACCATTTGGTCAATCGGTCGATCTCATTTCTATACTCGTGGGAGAGTGGGAGAGTCTAGGACCAGAGGCCTTAGCAGCAGACTTAAATGACGTTCCTTTAGAAAGGAGACAAGGAGGAATTTCTTTAGTCAGAGGGTGGTGAATCTGGGGAATTAATTGCCACAGAAGGCTGTGGAGGTCAAGTCAATGGATATTTATAAGGCAGGGATAAATAGATTCTTGATTAGTACGGGTGTCAGGGGTGATTAGGAATGGGGTTAGGAGGGAGAGATAGATCAGCCATGATTGAATCACAGAGTAGACCTAATGGGCCGAATGGCCTAATTCTGCTCCTATCACTTATGATCTTGTAAAGCTGAACCTGTAAAAGCACACTAAGTCAGGCAGCATCTGTGGAGAGAGAGAACCCAAGGAGCAACAAAGTCTAAACTTGTACTGAGATGAGGGAAAACATTTCCACCCAGAGAGTTGTGAATCTGTGGAATTCTCTGCCACAGAAGGCAGTGGAGGCCGATTCACTGGATATATTCAAGAGAGAGTTAGATTTAGCTCCTCGGGCTAACAGAATCAAGGGATAAGGAGCGAAAGCAGGAACGGGGTACTGATTGTGGATGATCAGCCATGATCATATTGATTGGCGGTGCTGGCTCGAAGGGCCGAATTGCCTATACCTGCACCTATTGTCTATTGACACAGAGGGTGGTGAGTGTATGGAACGAGCTGGCAGTTGTGGCAGGTATTATCATAATGTTTAAGATACATTTGACATGTACGTGGATAGAACAGGTTTAGAGGGATACAGGCTAAACGCAGGGAGGTGGGACTAGTGTAGCTGGGACATGTTGGCCGGTGTGGGCAAGTTGGGCTGAAGGGCCTGTTTCCACGCTGTATCACTCTATGACTCGACCTGCGTGATGTGAGGATGTCTCTCTGTGTCTTCATTTAGTTAGGCATACTCTATAGTATACAGGCATACTGTAAAGGCAGCAATCTACCACTGTGCAACCATGCTGATCCTTGTTTCTCTCTGCAGAGATGACTGACCCATGGAACATCTGTGGAATTTATTTTAATTTGTTCCTGACTTGACAAAGTCCAGGATTCCTGCTCCGTGACATAACTGTCCCAGAAACTGGCAGCGTGTTTGGCATGCGTGAGCCCACACCCACAGCCACAAGCAAAGGGTGGGAGCCAGCTTCCATCCCAATTCTGTATGCTATGTGACTAAACCAGTTGTCCCAGCTCACAGCTCACAGCTCACAAGTGACAGAAATTGTCAGAGACCGGATATCATCGCGATTATAGAGCAGATGTGTGGCAGGGTGGTGCAGCGGTAGAGTTGTTACCTCACACACCCGGTTCGATCCAGACTACGGGTGCTGTCTGTGTGGAGTTTGTACGTCTCCCCGTGACCTGCGTGGGTTTTCTCCGAGTGCTCCAGTTTCCTCCCATCCAAGACAATAGACAATAGACAATAGGTGCAGGAGTAGGCCATTCGGCCCTTCGAGCCAGCACCGCCATTCAATATGATCATGGCTGATCATCCCCAATCAGTACCCCGTTCCTGCCTTCTCCCCATATCACCTGACTCCGCTATTTTTAAGAGCCCTATCTAGCTCTCTCTTGAAAGCATCCAGAGAACCGGCCTCCTCCTCTGAGGCAGAGAATTCCACAGACTCACCACTCTCTGTGAGAAAAAGTGTTTCCTCGTCTCTGTTCTAAATGGCTTACTCCTTATTCTTAAACTGTGGCCCCTGGTTCTGGACTCCCCCAACATCGGGAACAAGACGTACAGGTTTGTAGGTTAATTGGCTTTGGTTAAATTGTTAAATTGTCCCTAAGTGTAGGATAGTGCCAGTGTGCGAGGATGGCTGGTCGCCACACACACGGTGGGCCGAAGGGCCTGTTCCCGCACTGTATCTCTAAAACTAAACTAAACCAATACATCTAAAAACCTCCTCAGAGGAGTTGATTGGAGCCAAGGATTGAAGTACAGGCCCGGCTCCCATAAAAATCCTTCAGGCTTCACGAGAAATTTAAATAACTGACATTACATTAAACAAAATAATAAAAGATACAAATATTAATAACACTGAAATGTTAATAAACAAATAAATTAAATAAACTTACAATAGACAATAGATGCAGGAGTAGGCCATTCAGCCCTTCGAGCCATTCAATGTGATCATGGCTGATCATCCCCAATCAGTACCCCGTTCCTGCCTTCTTCCCATATCCCCTGACTCCGCTATTTTTAAGAGCCCTATCTAGCTCTCTCTTGAAAGCATCCAGAGAACCTGCTTCCACCGCCCTCTGAGTCAGGGAATTCCGCAGACTCACCACTCTCTGTGAGAAAAAGTGTTTCCTCGTCTCCGTTCTAAGATAAAGTGTTTCCTCGTCTCCGTTCTAAGATAAAGTGTTTCCTCGTCTCCGTTCTAAGATAAAGTGTTTCCTCGTCTCCGTTCTAAGAAAAAGTGTTTCCTCGTCTCCGTTCTAAGGAAAAATGTTTCCTCGTCTCCGTTCTAAGATTACATTGAATAAAAACTGATCTTACCTCCTTCTTCATAATCTTCAGGTTGGCAATTCTCACTCACATAATGAATTCCAATCACACAACAGGTCCAAACTCACAGCCAAATCCCAGATACATTGGAGAGATATCCTCGCCGGACAGATACACAATATTGGAGTAACTCAGCAGGTCAGGCGGTATAGAAACATAGAAATTAGGTGCAGGAGTAGGCCATTCGGCCCTTCGAGCCTGCACCGCCATTCAATATGATCATGGCTGATCATCCAACTCAGTATCCCATATCTGCCTTCTCTCCATACCCCCTGATCCCTTTAGCCACAAGAACCACATCTAACTCCCTCTTAAATATAGCCAATGAACTGGCCTCGACTACCCTCTGTGGCAGAGAGTTCCAGAGATTCACCACTCTCTGTGTGAAAATGTTTCTTCTCATCTCGGTCCTAAAGGATTTCCCCCTTATCCTTAAGCTGTGACCCCTTGTCCTGGACTTCCCCAACATCGGGAACAATCTTCCTGCATCTAGCCTGTCCAACCCCATAAGAATTTTGTACGTTTCTATAAGATCCCCCCCTCAATCTTCTAAATTCTAGCGAGTATAAGCCAAGTCTATCCAGTCTTTCTTCATATGAAAGTCCTGACATCCCAGGAATCAGTCTGGTGAACCTTCTCTGCACTCCCTCTATGGCAATAATGTCCTTCCTCAGATTTGGAGACCAAAACTGTACGCAATACTCCAGGTGTGGTCTCACCAAGACCCTGTACAACTGCAGTAGAACCTCCCTGCTCCTATACTCAAATCCTTTTGCTATGAAAGCTAACATACCATTCGCTTTCTTCACTGCCTGCTGAACCTGCATGCCCACTTTCAATGACTGGTGTACCATGACACCCAGGTCTCGCTGCATCTCCCCTTTTCCTAGTCGGCCACCATTTAGATAATAGTCTGCTTTCCTGTTTTTGCCACCAAAATGGATAACCTCACATTTATCCACATTATACTGCAACTGCCAAACATTTGCCCACTGACCCAGCCTATCCAAGTCACCTTGCAGTCTCCTAGCATCCTCCTCACAGCTAACACTGCCCCCCAGCTTAGTGTCATCCGCAAACTTGGAGATATTGCCTTCAATTCCCTCATCCAGATCATTAATATATATTGTAAATAGCTGGGGTCCCAGCACTGAGCCTTGCGGTACCCCACTAGTCACTGCCTGCCATTGTGAAAAGGACCCGTTTACTCCTACTCTTTGCTTCCTGTTTGCCAGCCAGTTCTCTATCCACATCAATACTGAACCCCCAATGCCGTGTGCTTTAAGTTTGTAAACTAATCTCTTATGTGGGACCTTGTCGAAAGCCTTCTGGAAGTCCAGATACACCACATCCACTGGTTCTCCCCTATCCACGCTACTAGTTATCTACACGCTACTAGGCATCTCTGGTGATCATGGATAGGTGGCGTTTCGGGTGGAGAAAAGTCTATCCATGTTCTCCAGAGATGCTGCCTGACCTGCCGAGTTACTCCAGCGTTTTGTGTACATCTTTGGTAAACCTGCGTCCGCAGTTCCTTGCCTCTACAGATGGGCCGACTGGATCAGGTGGCTCGGTAGGAACCCATGAATGCATCATACAGCAATAGTCTTCACGTTGACCCTCAGTTAGACCAAGCTTCTTGATCCCACCATGAATTAAACCTTGATCTCAGTTCAGCTTTAATGTTGGTGCTTGGATCAAGTCTTCCAATAAAGTCGGGAGACAGGCTGTTCTGGTGGAATTTCACAGCCTCCAAGACTGAAGAGCATATTTTTTAAAATTCATTCATTGCAAATATCTCCGTCTAAGATGGTGAAACAATAACACGGTAGGCGTTAACACTAGGTTTATGCACCTAATGGGGCAATGATGTAGTGACACTCAAACACTGGGACTGCTAGGATAAGGTAGCTCTGATAGTCATAGAGTCTTGCAGTCTTACCCAGTCCAGCATGGATACTGGCAAAACGGTGGTGCAGAGGTAGAGTTGCTGCCTCACAGCACCAGAGGCCCGGGTTCCATCCGGACTACAGATACTGCCTGTACGGAGTTTGTACCTTCTCCCCGTGACCTGCGTGGGTTTTCTCCGGGTGCTCCCTGCTGTGTGTAGGGTAGTGTGTAGGGTAGTCCTAGTGTGCGGGGATCGTTGGTCGGTGCGGACTCGGTGGGCCGAAGGGCCTCGTTTCCACGCTGCATCTCTAAACTAATTTCTATGAAACGAGAAAAGCTAATCAATTAAACTTTGGGGAATAACGGATAGGATTAATAGAGTGAACAGCTGCAGGCCTGGAGATAGAGTGGATGTGGAGAGGATGTTTCCACTAGTGGGAGAGTCTAGGACCAGAGGCCACAGACTTAGAATTAAAGGACGTTCCTTTAGGAAGGAGATGAGGAGGGATTTCTTTAGTCAGAGGGTGGGTAAATCTGTGGAATTCATTGCCACAGAAGGCTGTGGAGGCCAAGTCAATGGATGATTTTAAGCCAGAGATTGATAGATTCTTGATTAGTACGGGTGTCAGGGGTTATGGGGAGAAGGCAGGAGAATGGAGTTAGGAGGGAGAGATAGATCAGCCATGATTGAATGGCGGAGTAGACTTGATGGGCCGAATGGCCTAATTCTGCTCCTATCACTAATAAACATGAGCTTATTAATAAATTTACTCTCTGTCCATGTACATCCATCCAATTGAAAAAGCCAAAACCTCTTCAAAAGAGTTTTGTACAACAAAACAAATATTTATTTAGCTAGCATGATGTTCTGTCATTGCCCTGAATGGAAAATATTACAACAACGTTGGGTGCTTTCAAGACATAAACGACAAGAGACACACGGAAATGTGCAAATATGAAGCATTTAACATGGCCATTTGTCTTGCAAACAGCAGTGCCAACAACAGTTCCCACCGACACACACATCAAGTGATGGAGACAGCTGAACAGAACAGGCCAGACACAAAGTATTTTTTGCAAAAATATACACGAGTGTGCAGGTACAATGTTTTTGAAAGAAGAGAGGCTTTTGGGCAAGATCAATGGAAAGGTGTTTTTTAATGATATTTTGAAAAATGTGAGGAAAGTAGACAAAAATGCTGGAGAAACTCAGCGGGTGAGGCAGCATGTATGGAGCGAAGGAATAGGTGACGTTTCGGGTCTCGACCCATAGATGCTGTTTCTCCAGCATTTTTGTCTACCTTCGATTTTTCCAGCATCTGCAGTTCTTTCTTAAACACTTCTTGTCAGGAAATGTTATGGGGATTTTGCAACTGGCTGAGATTGAATGGTTGAGAGGAATTAAAGGGCCATAATGATACTGGAGTTTTGAGTCTTGACCCGAAAGGTCGCCTACTCCCTTTCTCCATAGATGCTACCTCACCCGCTGAGTTTCTCCAGCATTTTTTGTCCACCCTAGAGTTTTGAATGGGCGTTTGCTCAGACCAGCGATGAAGCTGAAGGCCACTTCTGTTAACACCGCTGCATTACTCATGTACTAATCCTATATTACATTAGTTTATGATGGCCACAGTTACAGACTTGTATCATTACTGCCTCTCCCGGCACTAGAGCGCAGTGGCACCAACTAAGTCTGTTAAAAAGACAGACACAGAGTGCTAGAGTAACTCAACGGGTCAGGCAGCATCTCTGGAGGAGAAGCACAGGCGACATTTGGGGTTGGGACCCTTCTTCAGTCTGTGAATCTATCAGGGTGGACAAAGGTCCCGACCCGAAACGTCACCCATCCTTTTCCTCCAAAGATGTTGCCTGACCCGTTGAGTTACACCAGCACTTTGTGTCTATCTTTGGAACAAACCAGCAACTGCAGTTTTTTGTATCTACAGGCGTTAAAAAAAAACGATACCCACTTTTGTGTGGCCTTGTTGATTGGGTGGGTTCAGCATTTAGGGAGTAATGCAGAATAACTCAAATTGAAGGGGAACCAATGAGGGAGAAATTTTAGTTTTCAATTTTTTTAGAGGGGAAAAGTGTGAAATTATAGGAAGGCAGATTGCAGGCCTTTCAGTATCTGGCGTGTTCATTTTGGGTCCTTTCACTGTTCCAGCTAGCTCACTGTACACATGTCACGCTGGGAAGGACCTGCAGAAGCTGGTTTACACCGAAGATAGACACTAAAAGCTGGAGTAACTCAGCGGGTCAGGCAGCTTGTCTGGAGTAAAGGAATGGGTGACGTTTCGAGTCAAGACCCTTCTTCAGACCGAGAATCACGGGAGGGAAAGTGAAACGAGAGTTATCGACGGTGATATAGTGAATAAAATATATGCAAAAACGTAAGGATGATAAACGAAGCAGGCAGGTTAAAACGTGGTCGTCGAGTCGGGGAGCAGGAGAAATCACAGAGGGGGAACAGCAAGAGATTTAGTTGTTCTATATCTCTGTATATCTCCGTCGATATCTCTCATTTCCTTTTCCCCTGGCTCTCAGTTTGAAGAAGGGTCTCGACCCGAAACGTCACCTATTCCTTTCTGCAGAGATGCTGCCTGTCCCGCTGAGTTACTCCAGCATTTTGTGTCTATCCTCATTGCTATGTGTGCCGTGCTAGAGTTACGTCAGAACTCAATTGGAGCATTGCAAATGCAGTAGACAGGGTTATCTCAGTACATTATAAGTAACATCAGCATCCCCTCTCCTGACCTGTGACTCCTGGTAGCCACTTCCTTTCACCAAACAAGCTTAAGCAAGACCCAGCGAGAATTAAATTATTATGCATTTGGTTATATATATTTCTACAGGATTTTGATTCAATGTTCGTCTCTCTTTACCAAGGCTCACGTTGAGATTTTGTTACTCCTTTTGCCCAATATATGCAAATTCACACGTCTCGTACCGCTATTTCTGAGCAAAGCATCTTTGCAAAACTGTCCCCAAAACGATGGCAGCTCTGCAAACATGTGTATTGGGTACAGTTTAAATGTTACATAACACAAGGCATGGGCATGGTACAAACAGTGAACAGTTAACGGCATTCACATCTAATGATGAATTGCTCAATGATCTAAAAAATAACACCCAGTAGAAGGAAAAAAAAGATGAATGTGACAGATTTAAAGTTCGTTATTTTCATTGACTCCATTTAAATACTGCAATCTCAAGGCTGATAAAGTTCTAATGATCCCTAAATTTATTCCCTTATCTTTTAATTTTTATTGCACTGATTAATACGAAAATGTGCCAAAACAAAAATCAACAGAGTTACCATCTCTCATCCCGGCCCAAAATCACCTTTACTACTTGATTCCAAAGCCTTGACTGAGCAGGAGAAAGGCCATTGAGAAATGAATGAACAAGCAGCCCTGTGGACCAACCGAATTGTGTTAACATTCCTTCACAGTTCATGTTACTTGTAGGTACAGGTGTGGCTGGTTTTGGAGCTTAAAGCACGGTTCGAGGTCCCACCACAACCTTACACTTGCTACCTTCACAGGCAAACACTCGAAATCGTTTCATCTCAATCTCCAATTTTGGTTGAATTGCTAACTACAATGACATCTCAGCCATGGGTGGGGCGCAGTTGGAATTATCATGGTAAAACATACACACAGTTGAGACATTCCATTTCGGATGCGAGTTATATCTCAATGCTTTCTCTTTAGAATCTTTATAATAATCTGCTGCTTTAGGACGACCGTCCATCTCTACATCAGGTCTAGGCTACAATTGCATCGTGCTGCTCATGCTAACTTTAAATAGAGCACCTTCGAGTGAAGTTGTAGCAGAAACAATAAGGCTAGGTTGGGAAGTTGTGTGCTTGGTGCAAACACTCAGAGGCATTTCAACATGCATGTTTCAGATTAAAGTGGAGAAGCACGACTTTAATTGGAAATCAATCATGTCCTCAAATGGTTCCTGACATTTAAGTCTTGGCTCAGAATGGGTTTTGCCGTTATGCCTGGTAGTCAGTGGATATTTGTAATGCGGAGATTGACAAATTCTGGATTGGATTTATGGGGAGAAGAATGGGGATGAGAGGGGAAGATAGATCAGCCATGATTGAATGGCGGAGGAGACTTGATGGGCCGAATGGCCTAATTCTGCTGCTAGACCTCTTAAAGTGTTACCTTCCAATTCAAAATTCTTTCCAATTCAACGGATAGGTTCAAGTTCAGATAGAATAAAGGTTGAAAGAATTTAAGAAACTTTGATGAACTTTCCATGCTATTCTATAGCCGATGCATTTTAATCCATTTTCTATTACAACTTTGTGCTTGAGTTTGGAAGTTACTTGCACGGGATGTGATAAAAGAACTCTCCTCTAGTACATTTACAAAATCAAAAATAAATGACAAAAAAAAGGGTTTTAAGCAATAGAATAATGGGGTACAAGTTTAATCCAGTTCATGAACTCCACATGTATGATATAGTTTTGTACAAACCTTCTAAACCTTCTGATGCCCATCAGAAGCAAAGTACAATGCTTATGATCTTTCACAACCTGTTTAAGACATGATTAAGGTTGAATTTGCCCCACAATATATCAATTGGAGGTGTTTCCCAGTCCATACCTGTGTTGGTCAGCTAAAAACAAATTCATAACACGGTAGATAAGACACTAAAATGCTGGAGTAACTCAGCGGGTCAGGCAGCATCTCTGGAGAAAAGGAATGGGTGACGTTTTGGGTCGAGACCCTTTTTCAGACTGACAGCCAGGGGAGAGGGAAATGAGGGATCCAGAGAGATGTAGAACAAGTGAATGAGAGATATGCATGAAAGTAATGATGATAAAGGAAACAGGCCACTGTTAGCTTCTTCAAAACGCTTTAACCGATCCTACATGGGATAGATCCTCCCACTACCATGTGAGGTTGGAATTGGATCCTTTCATTCCACATTCATCTGAGCCAAGTGACCATTATGATATTGAATAGATTAGGTGAAGCCAAGTGAACCAATGTGTATTTGACATCTTGCTAATATGAAGGTTACATGAATAGCAGCCACTTGGTGCACAAGATCATGAGAGGAATAGATGGTGTGAAAGTGTTTTACCCAGAGTTAATGAAACAAGGATCATAGGACATAGGCTTATGGTGACGGGAGAAATATGTAATAGGAACATTCTTTACACAGAGTGGGGTGGGTGTGTGGAACGAGCTGCCGGAGGAGGTGGTTGAGGCAGGTCGAATCAGAATGTTTAAGAGACATTTAGACGGATACATGGATAGGACAGGTTTAGAGGGATATGGGCCAAAGGCAGGCAGGTGGGACTAGTGTGGATGGGGTATGTTGGTCAGTGTGGGCAAGTTGGGCCGAAGGGCCTATTTCCACGCCTATGACACTTACATGGATTGATGGATTTGCTGCGATTTCTAAAAGGAGGAGGTCGACATGAAAGTGCAGGTATGTGGTTCAGGATGAGTTTGGGTTCCCTCCCACCAATTGCTTGAGGGTGCCGGTAATCTAGAAGAGCAGTAAAGAAGAATCACAAAGGGTTCTGAATGATGGTTGGAGAATGCTTCTGTAAGAATACATTTTTTAAAATATAATTTCATTTCCCTTCATAGACTCTGCCCATGGAATAATAATTCAGGAGACCCTTGGCTTTTCCAACACTCATCAAGCTACAACAATCGATGTAACAGGGTGGTGAATCTGTGGAATTCTTTGCTATAGAAGTAGGCTGTGGAGGACAAGTCAATGGGTATTTTGAAGGCAGAGCTAGATAGATTCTTGATTAGTACGGGTGTCGGGGGTTACGGGGAGAAAGGCAGGAGAATGGGGTTAGGAGGGAGAGATAGATCAGCCACGATTGAATGGCGGAGTAGACTTGATGGGACCTTAATTCTGCTCCTGTCACTTATGAACGTACTTGATAAACTGCTGAGCGAACTAACCCAGAAACAAAGGCAGACAAAAATGCTGGAGAAACTCAGTGGGTGAGGCAGCATCTATGGAGCGAAGGAATAGGTGACGTTTCGGGTCACCCGAAACGTCACCTATTCCTTCGCTCCATAGATGTTGCCTCACCCGCTGTGTTTCCGGAAGGGTCTGGTCCCGAAACGTCACCTATTTCCTTCGCTCCATAGATGCTGCCTCACCCGCTGAGTTTCTCCAGCAATTTTGTCTACCTACGATTTTTCCAGCACCTGCAGTTCTTTCTTAAACTAGAAAGAAAGGTGGTTATTTAAACCCTTGCGGTGAATTTGTGTTAAAGTGGCAAGCGTGCAGAAGTTTTTAAAGTGAGTTTAGTGGTACTGGGAAGAATGAAGAAGGGGGGGGTGGGAATTAAGAAATCACATAATCCCCATCTCCGAATTATACCGTGAACCGTTGCAAGCTGGAGGTGAAAGATAGGGCTCTTAAAAATAGCGGAGTCATGGGATATGGGGAGAAGGCAGGAACGGGGTACTGATTGGGGATGATCAGCCATGATCACATTGAATGGCGGTGCTGGCTCGAAGGGCCAAATGGCCTACTCCTGCACCTAATGTCAATTGTGGTGAATCTGTGGAATTCTCTGCCACAGAAGGTAGTTGAGGCCAGTTCATTGGCTATATTTAAGAGGGAGTTAGATGTGGCCCTTGTGGCTAAAGGGATCAGAGGGTATGGAGAGAAGGCAGGTACAGGATACTGAGTTGGATGATCAGCCATGATCATATCGAATGGCGGTGCGGGCTCGAAGGGCCGCATGGCCTACTCCTGCACCTATTTTCTATGATTCTATGTTTCTATGTCTATACATTGGCTATAAATTTCATGCACATGTTGATTTAGGCAAGGCTTTTACATCTGAGTGTTTACAGTGCACTTGTTGTCATTGAAAATAAAGATTCCAAATGCTCTGCTCATCATTTCTGCTCTGCTCTTCAAAAATATTTCTTCTGGGTACACCACTTTCGACAGTACATTAAAATAAAACAACTCTGCATTAAATAAAATGTCACGGACTCGTGTTTATTGGGGGCGGTGGGGGGGGGGGGGGGGGGGGGGAGGGCGACTTCACCGTTCCTTCCCCGGGATGGGACAGGCAGGGACACCAAAACGACTCTTGCCGACCGGTTGGCAATCCCCAGCTGGCTGATGGATTCAAGGTCTCCACGTGCAGTGGGTCGTTCAGCTGGAAGGAATTATTGACCATACATTCAGTCACATCCCATCCTCACTCCCACCACTGGCGTTGGCCGTGCTGGGGTCAAGCAAAGGTCTTCACTGCCCTGTGCAAGGTCTTCAGAGATGGACATCTTCGTGGGGGAACGTCACCCTCTCAGCACAAAGTGTCTGTGTTGAATGAAAGCTGAGCCTGAAAAAGAACAAACAGAGGACATTTATCACCTCCCGTTTCGAATCCGACCTTTCTGTCCTGGGCCTCCTCCATGGCCAGAGTGAGGCCCACCGTAAATTGGAGGAGCAGCACCTCATATTTCACTTGGGTAGTTTACACCCCAGCGGTATGAACATTGACTTCTCCAATTTTAGGTTGTCCTTGCTTTCTCTCTCCTTCCCCTCCCCTTCCCAACTCTCCCACAGTCTCCACCTCTTCCTTTCTTCTTTCCCCCCCCCCGCCCCCCCACCCCCACATCAGTCTGAAGAAGGGTCTCGACCCGAAACGTCACCTATTTCCTTCGCTCCATAGATGCTGCCTCACCCGCTGAGTTTCTCCAGCATTTTTGTCTGCCTTCGATTTTTCCAGCATCTGCAGTTCTTTCTTAAACACTTTTATTAAACGTTGTATTTTAGTGAAAAGTTTTTATTTGCATGCTGTACAGTTAGAGAAACTAACTGTACAGTTAGAAAAACAGGGATGTAATGCTGAGTCTCAATAAGGCCGCAGTTGGAATATTGTGAGCAATTTTGGGCACCATATCTGAGGAAGGATGTGCTGGCTTGGAGAGGGTCCAGAGGAGGTTTACAGGAATTATCCCAGGAATGAGTAGGTTAACATATGATGAGTGTTTGACGGCACTGGGCCTGTACTCGCTGGAGTTTAGAAGAATGAGGGGGGATATTGAAACGTACAGAAGGCTTGGATAGAGTGGATGTGGAGAGGATGTTTCCACTAGTGGGAGAGTCTAGGACCAGAGGTCACAGCCTCAGAATTAAAAGACATTCCTTTGGAAAGGAGATGTGGAGGAATTTTAGTCAGAGGGTGATAAATCTGTGGAATTCATTGCCACAGAATTCTGTGGAGGCCAAGTCAATGGATATTTTTAAGGCAGAGATAGATAAGATTCTTGATTAGTATGGGTGTCAGGGGCTATGGGGAGAAGGCAGGAGAATGGGGTCAGGAGGGAGAGATAGATCAGCCATGATTGAATGGCGGAGTAGACGATGGGCCAAATGGCCTAATTCTGCTCCTGTAACTTACGACATGACACGATAGGGACAATTTACATTTATACCAAGCCAAGTAACTGACAAACCTGTACGTCTTTGGAGTGTGGGAGGAAACGGCAGCTCCCGGTGAAAAACCCAGGCAGGTGACGGGGAGAACGTACAAACTTCGTACAGACAGCACCCGTAGTCAGGATCGAACCTGGGTCCCTGGTGCTGTGAGGCAGCAGCTCTACCGCTGAGCCACCGTGCCGCCCTGTGTATTAAACCTTGCACTGAAAGCTTTAGTGAAAAGCTTTTATTTGCATGCAATACAGTAAGTGAAAAGGTGGGCCAATGCAGACAGATGGGATTGGTATAGATGGGATATGTGGGCCAGCACAGGCAAGTTGGGGCGAAGGGCCTGTTTCCATGCTGTAAGACTCTATGACCAAACAACTGTACATAATTACAATCAAACAAGCCGTCCACAGTGCACAAGTGAAGGGTAGAGTTGCTGCCTCACAGCGCCAGAGACCCCGGTTCGATCCCGACTACGGGTGCTGTCTGTACGGAGTTTGTACGTTCTCCCTATGATCTGCGTGGGTTTTCTCCGGATGCTCCGGTTTCCTCCCAAACTCCAAAGACGTACAGGTTTATAGGTTAATTGACTCGAGTAAAAATTGTAAATTGTCCCTAATGTGTGCTAGTGTGTGGGAGTAGATGGTTGGCGTGGACTCGGTGGGCCGAAAGGTCTGTTTCTGCGCTGTACCTCTGCACTAAACTAAAAGTTATGTACTGAGGATAAACCCTCAGTAAAGCTGTGGAAAGACTATGAATGATTACATTCGAGCCATTCACAGTGTACAGATACATGATAAGGGAATAACATTTAGTGCAAGGTAAAGCCAGCAAAGTCCAATCAAAGTGTTCAAAAGGGAACTGCAGATGCTGGAATATCGAAGGTACACAAAATTGCTGGGGAAACTCAGCGGGTGCAGCAGCATCTATGGAGCGAAGGAAATAGGCCCGAAACGTTGCCTATTTCCTTCGCTCCATAGATGCTGTTGCACCCGCTGAGTTTCCCCAGCAATTTTGTGTACCTAAGTCCAATCGATGAAGGGTAGCTGAAGGACAGGGTGAAGTGTAGAAATTCTTTGATCACAACTACATGAGTTCACTCGCTCTTTGATCACTCGATTCTTTGATCACTCGAAGATAGACACTAAATCCCGGAGTAACTCAATGGGATGGGCAGCATCTCTGGAGAGAAGGAATGGGTGACGTTTCTCCAGTCTGAAGAAGGGTCTCAACCCGAAACGTCACCCCTTCCTTCTCTCCAGAGGTGTTGCCTGTCCCGCTGAGTTACTCCAGCACTTTGTGTGTCTGTCTTCGGTAGGAACCAGCGCCTGCAGTTCCTCGCCACACATGAAGTACTCACTCGTTCCTCCTCGAAGCTGATTAAGCCTTCGTCGTCACTCTCAAGCTCCTCGGGCTCGTCGACGGTCAGCGCCTGTAGCTCTGTGGGCGTGGCCCGTGGCCGCAGGAGGCTGAGGACACACTTGACGGGGGAGTGCATACTCCCAGCGTTGACCAACTCCTGCTGCTCCAGGTTGTCGCTCTGCTTCTTCGCAAAGTTCACAAATACCTGCAGTGACCACAGTGGAAGAAGTCGTTTAGTTTATAGACAATAGACAATAGGTGCAGGAGTAGGCCATTCGGCCCTTCGAGCCAGCACCGCCATTCAATGTGATCATGGCTGATCATCCCCAATCAGTACCCCGTTCCTGCCTTCTCCCCATATCCCATGACTCCGCTATTTTTAAGAGCCCTATCTTGCTCTCTCTTGAAAGCATCCAGAGAACCGGCCTCCACCGCCCTCTTAGTTGAGAGACACAGCACGGAAACAGGCCCTTCGGCCCACCGGGTCATTGATAGAAAAAAATTCATAAAGTCCTGGAGTAACTCAGCGGGTCAGGCAGCATCTGTGGAGAACATGGATAGGTGACGTTTCACAGAGTGCTGGAGTAACTCAGCGGGTACAGCAGCATCTATGGAGCTAAGGAAATAGGCAACGTTTCGGGCCGAAACCCTTCCGGGTTTCGGCCCGAAACATTGCCTATTTCCAGAAGGGTTTCGGCCCGAAACGTTGCCTATTTCCTTAGCTCCATAGATGCTGCTGCACCATAACTCAGCGGGTCAGGCAGCATCTGTGGAGAACATGGATAGGTGACGTTTTTGGACACCCTGTGATAGGGGAAGATGCCAAAGTATTTTGTGGTCCTCATCATTTTCAAGAATTGTAAACATGCTGCTGTTTACGATGAACTCTTCACGGGAGCGCAGCTAGACCTCGGAGCGCTTCTTCTCACGTTTCAGGATGTACTTACGTTGTCCAGCGTGGTTTGACTGACGGAGTAGTCCTCAATGCCCAGTACGTCGACCACTTGCTCCATCTTACTGAAAACATGGGACAGTGAAATGTTCTCTGACTTGAGCTGGTATTGCACTTTGGTATGGTGCCTCTCCTGTAACATAACAAGCAGACGTCTTTATTTATTCATCTGTTTATTTATTTATTTGTTTGGTTTTTTTTAATTAGAAGCGACGTACATACATCTTAATCATGATATGCAACATAATACATTTTGTGTACAACTTCTTTTTTTTTTTTTAACTTTAACCAGTAATAGAAAAAGAGAAAAGAGAAATAAGAGAAGAATGAGGATAGTAGTGAAGTGTGGTCCGCAGTAGTTGGCGTTAAATGGATGATGATGGTTAAGTAGACTGCGTGCTGGAGAGTGTGAAAATAAATAAATAAATAAATAAACCGAAGGCCGCAAAGAGAAAGGAAATAAGTAAAGAATCCAACAAGCAGATGTCAACGTTACAGAATATGTATTCACGTACGCCCAATGTAGTTTGACAGCAAGCCGTAATTACTTCTAATTAATCCAAGTATTAAAACAGCTCCCAAATGGTCCACAATGTAATAGACGTTGGCGAGGCCACAGGTTGTGGGAAAGATGTCGTCAAAATGGAAAGGGTGCAGAGAAGATTTACGAGGATGTTGCCCAGGACGCGACGCACCCGATCTGTAGGGGAGGGGAACTGCAGGTGCTGGTTTACACTGCAGATAGACACAAAATGCTGGAGTAACTCAACGGGACAGGCAGCATCTCTGGATAGAAGGGATGGGTAACGTTTTGGGTCGAGACCCTTCTTCAGACTGAGGGTCAGGGGAGAGGAAACAAGAGATATGGAAGGGTAAGGTGTGAAAATTACAGATCAAAGGGGACAATGACCAAGGAAATCTAGACTGGTTCATTGTTAGCTGAGGGGGAGGTGACTACGAGGCCTACAATCGGTAATATTTAATCAGGAGGACAGTGGGATCAAAGATCCTATAGTGGAGCAAGATAGACCACTCCTGCTAAATGTAATGGGCTGGCGTGTAGTACGCAACGGAGCGGAACGTGGGCCTTTTTTTCATCCATTTCAGTAACCCGACCCGACCCGACCCGACTCGCAGTGTAGTCAACGTTGCGGGGGAACAGTTTGTGTTAATAAATTATAATTCTGAAAATGAGATTTTTACCAAATAACTTTTATTTTTACGAGGATGTTTCCGTAACCGGCTTCCGTCTCCGCACTAGTATCTTTGCTCCGCTACGGGATCTTTGGTGCGGAGACGGAAGCCGGTTACGGAAATGGGGCCGAAAATTACCCACGAATCTGCCCATGACCGTACTACATCTTTTTCGTCGAGTGATCTATCTTGCTCGCTATAGGGTCTTTGAGTGGAACTAGTTGGAGAACATGGATGGGGGAGGGATGGATAGAGGGGGAAAGCAAGGGTTACTTAGATAATTTTGTGCAATTTAGAGTGGCCATTTATACTCCAACCTGCAAGTGTTTGGACAGGCGAGAAAACTGGAGAAGCCAGTCGGACCTGTTTCCGAGCTGTATCTCTAATCTAAACAAAACTATGTTACATTTAAATCTCATGGGGACAATGAGAGGGTGGAGAAGGCAAGATATTCCAATCCTACGTTGAAGTCCAACAAGAAGCATCTCGACCAGAAACGTCACCTATCCATGTTCTCCAGATGTGCTGCCTGACCCGCTGAGTTACTCCAGCACTCTGTGCCCTTTTGTGTATTAACCAGCATCTGCAGTTCCATATTTCTAGATGGTGACAGAATTATCTCCTGGGCGTGACGTGCCCACGAGCTGAGGTTATCTTTCCAAAGATCGTCCAAGTTCAAGTGAGTTTATTGTCATGTGTCCCTGTATAGGACAATGAAATTCTTGCTTTGCTTAAGCACACAGAACATAGTAGGCATTTACTACAAAACAGATAAATGTGTCCATATACCATGATATAAATATATACACACATGAATAAATAAACTGGTAAAGTGCAAATAACAGAAAGTGGTTATTAATAATCAGAGTTTTGTCCGAGCCAGGTTTAATAGCCTGATGGCTGTGGGGAAGTAGCTATTCCTGAACCTGGTTGTTGCAGTCTTCAGGCTCCTGTACCTTCTACCTGAAGGTAGCAGGGAGATCAGTGTGTGGCCGGGATGGTGTGGGTCTTTGATGATACTGCCAGCCTTTTTGAGGCAGCGACTGCGATAAATCCCCTCGATGGAAGGAAGGTCAGAGCCGATGATGGACTGGGCAGTGTTTACTACTTTTTGTAGTCTTTTCCTCTCCAGGGCGCTCAAATTGCCGAACCAAGCCACGATGCAACCGGTCAGCATGCTCTCGACTGTGCACCTGTAGAAGTTAGAGAGAGTCTTCCTTGACAAACCGACTCTCCGTAATCTTCTCAGGAAGTAGAGGCGCTGATGAGCTTTTTTGATAATTGCGTTAGTGTTCTCGGACCAGGAAAGATCTTCAGAGATGTGCACGCCCAGGAATTTGAAGTTCTTGACCTTTTCAACCATCGACCCGTTGATATAAATGGGGCTGTGGGTCCCCCTCCTACTCCTTCCAAAGTCCACAACAAGATTGCAGGATCACTAGGGCTCGCAGCTCGTGCACAGTTGTAGCACTCTAGACTGATCACGTCAGTATTCCTTGCTCTTTGGTTGATCCATGTGTATTTACGTATGAATGAATTAATGAATAAGTTTATAGGCCAAGTGTGTTTACATACAAGGAATTTGCCTTGATGCTCCGCTCGCAATTAGCAACACGAAATACAGCAAACAATTAAGAATAAAATATAAAAACATTAAGAATAAAATATTAGAAGGTAGACAAAAGTGCTGGAGAAACTCAGCTGGTGCAGCAGCATCTGTGAAGCGAAGTAAATAGGCAACGTTTCGGGCCGAAACCCGAAGGAAATGGGTAACGTTTGGCAACGTTTGAAACCCTGAAGGAAATAGGCAACGTTTCGGGTCGAAACCCAAAGGGTTTCGGCCCGAAACGTTACCTATTTCCTTCGCTCCATAGATGCTGCTGCACCCGCTGAGTTTCTCCAGCACTTTTGTCTACCTTCGATTTTCCAGCATCTGCAGTTCCTTCTTAAACAAGAATAAAACATTGTAGTTTAAACATGTGAATGAGATAAAACACCAGAGCAAAAGTAGGCTTCAGGCGTTTGGTTGTGTGAGCAAGATTTAATAGGAATCTGAGGGGTAACATTTTCACACAAAGGGTGTTGGGTGTGTGGAACGAGCTGCCAGAGGAGGTAGTTGAGGCTGGGACTATCGTAACATTTAAGAAACAGTTAGACAGGTACATGGATAGGTCAGGTTTGGAGGGATTTTATATAGGCACATGGTAGTGAGGGGAATGGAGGGACCTGGATCACGGGCAGGCAGATGTGATCAGTTTAACTGGGCATCACGTACAGCACAAACATTGTGGGCCGAAGGGCCTGTTCCTGTGCTGTGCTGTTCTATGTTCGACAACAAGGTAACGTTTAAGAAACATGTGGACAGGTACATAGACAGAACAGGTTTGTGGGCCAAATGCGGGCAGGTGAGCAAGTAAGTAAGTTTATTGGGCAAGTATTCACATACAAGGAATTTGCCGTGGTGCTCCGCCCACAAGTAACAACATGACATACAGTGACAGCTAGGAATGGCTCCGAAAACACTAAACATTAATGATAATAAAACATTAATGATAAAACACCATTGATCAAGCATGTGAACCAACAAAATACCAGATCAAAGGGAGGCTAGCGTAGCTGGGACATTGTTGGCCGGTGTGGGCAAGTTGGGCCGAAGGGCCTGTTTCCACATTGTATGACTCTACGTAAACCAGACCATGGACCCCAGCCTCACTCGTACCTTCAACACCGCCTCGGGGAAATTCCGGTTGAAAAAACGCACGACTTCTTTCACGTAGAGACTGGACTTTGTGCGGACGGTGATCATATAGCCGTCACCAAACCTGGGACAGAAACAAACGCAATCAATAAAATCACTCTTTGGGTTGAAAATGGCACAGAATCTATTTCAACAGCACGCAGACATCCCTTTGAGTTTGCAATATCATCTGTCATATATCACAGTATAAGAGGATAAATATATAGACACAGAATGCTGGAGTAACTCAGCGGGACAGGCAGCATCTCTGGAGAGAAGGAATGGGTGACGTTTCTTCAGTCTGAAGAAGGGTCTCGACCCGAAACATCACCCATTCCCTCTCTCCAGAGATGCTGCCTGTCCCGCTGAGTTACTCCAGCATTTGCAGTTCCTTTCTACACAATCTTCAGTATTTGCCTTAAATAGGGTTTTACGATCAGAATCTTGAATAATGCCTCCTTTTGCTAGTGGATATACTTTGTAAATTAATAACAGAAAGGTTAATAGGTGATAGGAGCAGAATTAGGCCATTCGGTCCATCAAGTCTACTCCACCATTCAATCATGGCTGATCTATCTCTCCCTCCTAACCCCATACTCCTGCCTTCTCCCCATAACCCCTGACACCCGTACTAATCAAGAATCTATCTACGTATCACCACCTTAAAAGTATCCATTGACTTGACCTCTACAGCCTTCCATGGCAATAAATTCCAGATTCACCACCCTCTGACTAAAGACATTTTTCCTCTTCTCCTTCCTAAAGGAATTCTGAGCCTGTGACCTCAGGAATAAGGGGTAAGCCATTTAGAACAGAGACGAGGAAACACTTTTTTCTCACAGAGAGTGGTGAGTCTGTGGAATTCTCTGCCCCACAGGGCGGTGGAGGCAGGTTCTATGGACGCTTTCAAGAGAGAGCTAGATAGGGCTGTTAAAAATAGCGGAGTCAGGGGATATGGGGAGAAGGCAGGGACGGGGTACTGATTGGGGATGATCAGCCATGATCACAGTGAATGGCGGTGCTGGCTCGAAGGGCCGAATGGCCTACTCCTGCACCTGTTGTTTATTGGTCCGAGACTCTCCCACAAGTGGAAACATCCTCCGTGCATCCACTCTATCCAGGCCTTTCACTATCGTTAATTAGTTGAAGTCACCACGTAGACAACTTCAAAGAGGTTGCTTAAGAGGAGACGTTGGAGCCAGCATGACAAAACATGTCGGGGACAACAATGGGAACAAAAGGTGTGGAGTTCCTTTGATTCAAAAACTATGTTGTGTCTCGCAAAGAAAACGAGCGACGTCCCTGAAGGGGAACAACGGAGCTGCCTGCGGTAATGGGCATGTTTGGTGATGGACATGCGATCCGCTCGGCCTGCCGTGCGCGGGAATGTGATGTTACCGGTTCTTCAGGTGCTGGATGCTGCCGAGACATCGGAAACGGCCGTTCACCATGATCGCCAGTCTGGTGCAGAGCGCCTCACATTCCTCCATGCTGCCGAGATAAAGGGAAGTGACTTAGAAACAGCAGACCTCCTCCTTTCTTGCCGCGCCACACAATTAACAGGAAATCACCGGGTTCTCGAGTCCTCAAGAGTTACTAAACTAAAGAATAAAAACATTGCTTTTGTTGCACCCTTTGATTTGTTGTGAGGGGGGAGGGAAGACAGTGGGTGTGGTTTTATTATCATTCTAGATGCCACGATAATAACCATTAATTTAATTCGGCTTTTACCACATCAAGCATTTTCTGATGACATGATAGAGCAGGTCTATAATTGCCATGCCTGACACGATGCAGACTACACCAACACCCAGAGATCTGGCACAATAATTCAACTGGCCAATGGTTTATTATTTTACATTTGGAATAGATATTCAAACCATGTTGTTTTAAAGACCTTACGATATCGTCCGTCCCACCCACACCCATTTGATTCAGTTTAGTTTATTGTCACGTGTACCGAGGTACAGCGAAAAGCTTTTTGTTGCGTGCTAACCAGTCAGCGGAAAGACAATACATGATTACGATCGAGCCGTTCACAGTGTATAGAGGAGGGAGAGAATGATCAGCCATGATTGAATGACGAAGTAGACTTGATGGGCCGAATGGCCTAATTCCGCTCCTATCACTTATGAACTTAAGAACATCAACCAGTACAGTGATGGTAGACAAAAATGCTGGAGAAACTCAGCGGGTGAGGCAGCATCTATGGAGCGAAGGAATAGGTGACGTTGACCTGAAACGTCCATAGATGTTGCCTCACCCGCTGAATTTCTCCCGCATTTTTGTCTATTTTCGATTAGTTTTTTAAGTAAGGGGCTATAATTGGCGTTAAACATAGCGTGATAGTTTCTAGTGATTTCAATTCCTAAATATTTAAATTTTTCTGTGGCTATTTTAAAGGGGAATTTCAAGAGATGTGTTGAGTCTTTCGGTTTTATCGACATAATTTCACTTTTGTTCCAGTATATTCTATATCCTGAGAAAGATCCAAAGTCCACAATTAGATTTAATATGTTTGGTATACCGATTCGGGGTTTTGTGATATACAGTAATACATCGTCTGCATATAAGGATATTTTGTTATTTGAATATTTTGTATTATAACCGTAAATATCCGGGTGTGTTCTAATTTTTTCAGCTAAAGGTTCAATTACCAGAGTGAATAACAGTAGTGATAATGAACATCCTTGTCTATTGCCCCTTGTTAATTGGAATTTCGTAGATAGTATATTATTAGTTAATATTCTAGCCGTGGGTTTATTATATAATAATTTTATCCATGCGATGAAGTTCTCTCCCATTTGAAATTTTTGCAATACTTTAATCATATAATCCCATTCTACTTGATCAAACGCTTTTTCTGCGTCCAATGAAATGATAGATAAATCTTGTTCTTGAGGTTTGTGGGAGTGCGTTATGTTAAGCAGACGTCTCAGGTTATTAAATGAATGTCACTTAGATATAAATCCCGTTTGATCCTCATTTATTAATTTACTAACATATTGACTTAGTCTTCTAGCTAGTGTTTTCGCTAATATTTTTTGGTCCGTATTTAACAAAACAATAGCTCTATATGATCCTGGTTCTTCTATATCTTTATCTTTTTTAAGTATTAATGTGATCGTTGATTCTGCTAGTGTTTCAGGTAAGATTTGTTCTTTAAAAGCGTATGTATACATTTTCTGTAGACGTGGTGTAACTATGTCGTAAAAACATTTATAAAATTCATTACTGAATCCGTCTGGTCCTGGTGTTTTTCCATTCTTAAGTGTGTTTATTGTGCCTTCTATTTCCTTAGATGTAATATACACACACATAAATAAACAGATAAAGTCATAGACCATCAAGTCTACTCCGCCATTCAATCATGGCTGATCTATCTCTGCCTCCGAACCCCATTCTCCTGCCTTTTCCCCATAACCCCCAATACAGAAAATCTATCTATCTCTGCAGTAAAAATATTCATTGGCTTGGCCTCCGCAGCCTTCTGTGGCAATGAATTCCACAGTTGGTTGGGCAGAGGGGTCAGTTTCCATGCTGTAGAGCTCTTTGACTGATTTCTGGAAAAGAGGCTACTTAGAAATAATGTAAGGGCCAGCCCCGCATGCCGATTTTTCCGCCATATCAGTGTCGCCAAAAGATTTGGAACATTTCAAAAACCAGCGGGGGAACTTCTTTACTCAGAGAGTGGTAGCTGTGTGGAATGAGCTTCCAGTGAAGGTGGTGGAGGCAGGTTCGTTTTTATCATTTAAAAATAAATTGGATAGTTATATGGATGGGAAAGGAATGGAGGGTTATGGTCTGAGCGCAGGTATATGGGACTAGGGGAGACTATGTGTTCGGCACGGACTAGAGGGGTCGAGATGGCCTGTTTTCCGTGCTGTAATTGTTATATGGTTAACCCGCTGAGTTTCTACTTTTGATTTTTCCAGCATCTGCATTTCCTTCTTGAACATACCATATGTAGGAGCCATTAATGCTTAAGTTAGATAAAGTTAGTATATTGTAGTATTTTGTCTAGATATTTCTAGTATCATTTTGAATGCTTGGGGGTGGGATTTTGACACGTAGATGGGCGTGACTTACATAGAAGTAAGCGATACAACATGGATGGTCAGGTCAGACGAGAGCTGGCACCAGAGAGACGACACCGTTTTTACCAAATATACTAGAGCAAGAACAAGATGGTCCACTTGGTTATAAAGCCGTAGTAGGTCATGGGTAATTTGTTTGCGCCATCTTGGGAACCGGCTTCGCGATCTACGACCTTTGGTCTTTACCAGTTTGGATAGTAAGAATGGACAGTCCAGATTGTAAGAACGGAAGCTACAATTTGTATAAAGACACGTCTTTGTATTTACAACAACTTCAATTAAAGAATCAATTAAGCTGGAAAACACGACTGGGTTTCACATTCATATCTCACCAGGACACACACACCTAGATCTGACAGTCTCATCCTTGTTTAAATTCCACAGCTGCATTCCTGACCTCTGACTGCACTCCTCTGATTCTAATCTCTTAACCCTCTCAAATACAACCACTGCACCATTTGTATCCCAGGCCTAGAGCATTGCTTTCCCTTCACCAAAAGACTAGTGTAGAGAAGGGTCTCGACCCAAAACGTTGCCTATTTCCTTCGCCCCATAGATGCTGCCTCACCTGCTGAGTTTCTCCAGCATTTTTGTCTACCTGTAGATGGGACATGTTGGTCGATGTGGGCAAGTTCATAAGTTTAACTCAAGTCAAGTCAAGAGAGTTTATTGTCATGTGTCCCAGATAGGACAATGACATTCTTGCTTGCTGCAGCACAACAGAATATTGTAAGCATAAATACAGATCAGATCAGTGTGTCTATATAGCATAGACCATATATACACACACATAAATAAACAGATAAAGTCATAGACCATCAAGTCTACTCCGCCATTCAATCATGGCTGATCTATCTCTCCCTCCGAACCCCATTCTCCTGCCTTTTCCCCATAACCCCCAATAGAGAAAATCTATCTATCTCTGCGGTAAAAATATTAATTGGCTTGGCCTCCGCAGCCTTCTGTGGCAATGAATTCCACAGTTGGTTGGGCAGAGGGGTCAGTTTCCATGCTGTAGAGCTCTTTGACTGATTTCTGGAAAAGAGGCTACTTAGAAATAACGTACGGGCCAGTCCCGCATGCCGATTTTTCCGGCTACAGCCGGCGCCATATCAGTGTCGTCAAAAGATTTGGAGCATTTCAAAAACCAGCGGCGACAAAAGAATGTTGCGACACTTGAAAAAAACACACACATTTTGTGGTGACCTGATACGTCAGACAATGATGCCGTCAGTCACCGAAAAAATCGCCAAGTGGGACAGGCCCTTTAGATCTTTCCAGGGACAAATTAAATTCTGTGGATTGGGTGTGTTTTGCTTTATGGGTCAGCAGTCTTTGCAGATTGTAACTACCCTGTGATCGCCTCCTTTCATGAAGAAAACACACACGCACGTTCCACCACATCTGATGAATTCAGTTACTTAGCAATTAGCCCCAGAGGGTAATTTCATGTTAGCTGTGGAAAGACAGTGGATCACGCCTAGCCTCTGAGGGGACGATACAACCAGAATAAACATGTACATTATATAACAGGGCTCGTTGTTCCAGAGGGCAAACTAGTAACTGAAGAATATTAGTTTAGTTTAGTTGAGTTTAGTTTATTGTCACGTGTACCGAGGTGCAGTGTAAAGCTTTTGTTGCGTGCTAACCAGTCAGCAGAAAGACAATACATGATTACAATCGAGCCGTTTACAGTGTACAGAAACGTGATAAGGGAATAACGTTTAGTGCAAGGTAAAGTCAGTAAAGTCCGATCAAGGATAGTCCGAGGGTCACCAATGAGGTAGATAGTAGTTCAGGACTGCTCTCTGGTTGCGGTAGGATGGTTCAGTTGCCTGATAACAGCTGGGAAGAAACTGTCCCTGAATCTGGAGGTGTGCGTTTTCACACATCTGTACATTTATTGCTTTCATATCTTCCTTAGTTTAGTGTAGTTTAGAGATGCAGCACAGAAACAGGTCCTTCGGCCCATTGAGTCCATGCCGACCAGCCAGCAATCACCCGTACACTAGTTCTGTCCTACACACACTGGGAACAATATGCAGAAGCCAATTAACCCACAAAACCTGCACGTCTTTGAAATATGGAAGGAAACCAGGAAACCCACGCGGTCACAGGGAGATCGTGCAAACTCCGTACAGACAGCACCCGTAGTCAGGATCGAACCTGGGACTCGGGCGCTGTACGGCAACAACTCAACCGCTGCGCCACCTTGTGGCTGAATCTTGATTGCCCTTTGAAATGGTTTTGTAAACTGTGCAACAAACCTCAATGACAAACATTATGAGAATAATATTGGATAGAATATGTCGAGAACGGTTGCATTCATCATTAATCCGTTCTCATGACAAACGTCACAGGTTTCGACCCGAAACGTCACCTATCCATGTTCTCCACAGATGCTGCCTGACCCGCTGAGTTACTCCAGCACTCTGTGAAACGTCACCTATCCATGTTCTCCACAGATGCTGCCTGACCCGCTGAGTTACTCCAGCACTCTGTGAAACGTCACCTATCCATGTTCTCCACAGATGCTGCCTGACCCGCTGAGTTACTCCAGCACTCTGTGAAACGTCACCTATCCATGTTCTCCACAGATGCTGCCTGACCCGCTGAGTTACTCCAGCACTCTGTGAAACGTCACCTATCCATGTTCTCCACAGATGCTGCCTGACCCGCTGAGTTACTGCAGCAGTTTGCACCTTTCCTCCAAAATGTCTTTATTGCTTTTACATAAA
>NC_045987.1:1918058-1984767 GCF_010909765.2 Amblyraja radiata | reverse complement strand
GCTGATAATGGGTGTGTGTGTGTGTGTGTGTGTGTGTGTGTGTGTGTGTGCGTGTGTGTGTGTGTGTGTGTGCGTGCGTGCGTGTGTGTGTTCGCAGAGATCATTACTCAAGCAGTGAACTGGTTAATAGTGTGTGGCAGGAGGTGAACGATAAGTGCCCCACTAGCTTTTAGCTCCAGTGTATGGAAAATCAACAAGCAATGATGTTACCCAAATGCTATTGCTGCTACACCACTGCGATTTGGGCACCAGGGTGGATGTGGAAGCAAGCACCAGACTGTCACCACATTCACATATCACAATGTGCACACTTAGACACCGACTTCAAGTGCTGTACATAAGTGTTGTACATAAGGCAGTTTAATGGGCCTGTCCCACTTAGGCGATTGTTTAGGCAACTACAGGCGACTAGTTTGTCGCCACATGTTCGCCGGTGGTCGCTGGGAGTCGTCTCCTCAGTCGCGCAAAAAGCCGTAGCGTCTTTCTGGTCGCCGCTAAATTCTCAACATGTGCCGTTAGACAGGTGCATGGATAGGACAGGTTTGAAGGGATATGGACCAAACGCAGGCAGGTGGAACTAGTGTAGATGGGACATGTTGGCCGGTATTGGTGAGTTGGGCCGAAGGGCCTGTTTCCACGCTGTATCACTCTGTGAATGTCTTCTGGGCTGGTTTCAATAATCCCAAGGAAGTCAGAGCAAGTCCTTTTTTCAGGCTTTTCCTTTATTCCTCCTGAAATTCCCCCCACCCCTGATTCTCTGCCTCATGTGTAGGAATGAATGGAGGCATGCCGGTCAAAAATGTTCAGCCCTGATGTTCTGGCTAATTCTGGATGTGCCCGCCAGTCTTTACTGTTATTTACTGTCTGGCTGTTTAGTTTACTTTAGTGATACAGCGTGGAAACAGGCCCCACGGTCGACCAGGTCCGTGCTGACCTGCCATCCCCGGATGTGGAGAGGATGTTTCCACTCGTGGGAGAGTCTAGAACAAGAGGTCATAGCCTCAGAATTAAAGGATATTCTTTCAGGAAGGAGATGAGGAGAAATGGCTTGCATCAGAGGGTGGTGAATCTGTGGAATTCTTTGCCACAGACGGCTGTGGAGGCCACAAGTCAGTGGATATTTTTATGGCAGAGATGGATAGATTCTTGATTAGTGCGGGTGTCAGGGGTTATGGGGAGAAGGCAGGAGAATGGGGTTAGGAGGGAGAGATAGATCAGCCATGATTGAATGGCGGCGTAGGCTTGATGGGCCGAATGGCCTAATTCTGCTCCGACAACTTATGAAGTAGATGACACACAGGGAAGTGTGCCTGAGGATGTGGTGACACAGATATGACCACAACTTTAGTCCTGAGGTCAGTAAATGTCAGTAAATTGTTCATTGATGCTTATAGACATACACGATCAAATAATTAATCAATGAGCAAAGCAAAATAAGAAGATAGAATTACTGGCAATGCCCAATGCCATTTAAACATGGCAATCCTCAGCTGTCTGATCCAGGTTATAACGTTCTAATCTGATGGTTCAGTTTCATGTTTTAGATATCGCGTGTGGATTCTCCCCACCTATAGTAGGATCAAAAGGTCATGACTATCTAGACTTCCCGAACTATTTGAGTTTACACCGAAGATAGACACAAAATGCTGGAGTAACTCAGTGTCAGGCAGCATCAGAGGGACAGGCAGCATCTCTGGAGAGAATGTGGATGATCAGCCATGATCACAGTAAATGGCGGTGCTGGCTCCAAGGGCCGAATGGCCTACTCCTGTTGTCTATTGTCTATTGAATGGGTGACATTTCGAGTCAAGACACTTCTTCAGACCTCTCTACCTATTCCTTTTCTCCAGAGATGCTGCCTGTCCCGTTGAGTTACTCCAGAGTCTTATCTTCGGTGTAAACCGGCATCTGCAGTTCCTTCCTTGCTGCTCCACTCACTTGCCCTTTCCCTTCTGAGGGGCCAATGGAAGCTTTCACAACCAAGTCAGGTTTATCGCACCAGGGTGTTGTGGGCGGGAGTGAGATCATTACATACAGTGCCGATTGTGATCAGGTGCTCCAGATACTGTACCTTCTTTAACAGGAATAGTTGGCTTCTTCTGTCGGAGTCCCAGCAAAATGAAGAAGAGAACCAGTGGGATGAAGATCTCGAACGCCAAGACCCACTATGAACAAACGAAAAAGAGAAAGACATTAAACATGGGAATAGCTACTCATGGCAAATCAGCTTGGGGGTGGCACGGTGGCGTAGCGGTAGAGTTGCTGCCTCGCAGCGCCAGAGACCCGGGTTCGATCCAGACTACGGGTGCTGTCTGTATGGAGTTTGTACGCTCTCCCCGTGATCTGCGTGGGTTTTCTCCGAGATCTTCGGATTCCTCCCATATTCCACAGGCATACAGGTTTGTAGGTTAATTGGATTGGTATAAATTGTCCCTAGTGTGCGTAGGATAGTATTAATATGGGGGGGGGGCAAGAAAGGACAATATTGGTCCGAGTGTAGATGGCTAGCTGGTGCCACAGGTCCTGGTGCACTATCAATGTCAACAATTTCAATGGGAAGAAAGATGTACAAATACACTTGTTTACTGAAGATACATAAATAATGAATAAAAGCTACATATTATACAATAATTATACAATAATGTTTGTGTCTGCGTATATACACACATATATATATATATACATAAATATATATATTGATACAGATATAGTTGAATAAATAAAAGACAGATTTTTAATAAATAAAAGGCATTATATATATATGTTTCTTTTATTTATTAAAAATCTTTTATTTATTAATTATCCATCTATATCTGTATATAAACATACATATTATATATATATATATATACATACATATATATAAAATATATATGTGTGTGTGTGTATATGTATATATGTATGTATTTGTATATATATATATGTATATATATATATATACAAATACACACACACACACACACACACACACACACACACACACACACACACACACACACACACACACACACACAAATATATATAAACTTGTGTTGGTGTTTACTGTGGTGTTTACAGAGAACTATGTTTATATATCTATTCTGCTGCTGCAAATAAGAATTCCATTGTTCAGTTTTGTGACAGATGACAATAAAAGACTCCTGACTGGTGGGATTTCGGAGTTAGAAGCAGTGGATTGTGCAGTTTGATGCAATAATAGTCACACAGAGCAATCAATGCAATTTGAAATTTGCCAACAAAGCATCAACAGTGCCTGGAGGTAAATCATTGTCGAGTCTGTTTTCAAAGAGCTGTCAAAATTACAGCAAATGAAACCGAGCACATCTGTGGAATAAAAGAAACATTGATTTGATATTTCTCACCAGAGAACCAAACTCTGGGACATCAATGGAAAGTGCCGGCCAATTAGGACACTTCACTGAGCAGAAACTGGCGCAATATTTCATAAGAATGTTTATTTAATTCTAAAAGGGAGGCGTGGTGGCTCAGCGGTAGAGTTGCAGCTTTAAGGGCCTGTCCCACTTACGCGACCTTTACAGGCGACTGCCGGCACCCGTCATAGGTCGCCGAAATCTTCAACATGTCGAAAATTCAGCGGCGACCAGAAAGACGCAACAACTCTTTGGAGACCTCTCACGCCCATACAGGCTGTCTCTCCATCCCTCCCCCACCCTAGTCATCCCCCCAGTTTCACCGTCATCCTGTTGAGTTTCACTCTCTGTATAACTCGTTATCACAACGACCCCACAGCCAACAATGGACCATTGTGGGCTCCACCTTTCCTCGACCTTCGTTACTTTTTGCATATCTCTCAGACGTCTGTTCTATATCTCTCTATCACCATCTATATCTCTCGTTTGTGAGTGCTGTCGGGGAGGATTTAAACTAATGTGGCAGGGCGATGGGTACAAGAGCAGAGGGGCAGGGGGGTGTAAAATGAGGGTAGAAGCAATAGGTAGCAAGGTGAAAAGTAAAAGTGGCAGGCAGACAAAACCAGGGCAAAAATCAAAAAGGGCCACTTTTCAACATAATTGTATAAGGGGTAAGAGCGTTGTAAAAACAAGCCTGAAGGCTTTGTGTCTCAATACAAGGAGCATTCGTAATAAGGTGGATGAGTTGAACGTGCAGATAGCCATTAATGATTATGATATAGTTGGGATCACGGAGACATGGCTCCAGGGTGACCAAGGCTGGGAGCTGAACATCCAGGGATATTCAATATTCAGGAGGGATAGAGAGAAAGGAAAAGGAAGTGGGGTAGCGTTGCTGGTTAGAGAGGAGATTAACGCAATGGAAAGGAAGGACATTAGTTTGGAGGATGTGGAATCGGTATGGGTACAGCTGCGAAACACTAAGGGGCAGAAAATGCTGGTGGGTGTTGTGTACAGGCCACCTAACAGTAGTAGTGAAGTTGGAGATGGTATCAAACAGGAAATTAGAAATGCGTGCGACAAAGGCAAAACAGTTATAATGGGTGACTTCAATCTACATGTAGATTGGGTGAATCAAATTGGCAGGGGTGCTGAGGAAGAGGATTTCTTGGAATGTATGCGGGATAGTTATCTAAATCAACATGTAGAGGAACCAACGAGAGAGCATGCTATTTTAGACTGGGTATTAAGTAATGAGGAAGGGTTAGTTAGCAGTCTTGTTGTACGTGCCCTCCTTGGGCAAGAGTGACCATAATATGGTTGAGTTCTTCATTAGGATGGAGAGTGACATTGTTAATTCAGAAACAATGGTTCTGAACTTAAAGAAAGGTAACTTTGAGGGTATGAGACGTGAATTGGCCAAGATTGACTGGCAATTAATTCTAAAAGGGTTGAGGGTGGATATGCAATGGAAGACATTTAAAGACTGCATGGATGAACTACAAAAATTGTTCATCCCAGTTTGGCAAAAGAATAAATCAGGGAAGGTAGTACATCCGTGGATAACAAGGGAAATCAGGGATAGTGTCAAAGCGAAGGATGATGCGTACAAATTAGCCGGGAAAAGCAGCATACCAGAGGACTGGGAGAAATTCAGAAACCAGCAGAGGAGGACAAAGGGCTTAATTAGGAAAGGGGAAATAGATTATGAAAGAAAACTGGCAGGGAACATAAAAACTGAATGCAAAAGTTTTTATAGATATGTGAAAAGAAAGAGATTAGTTAAAACAAATGTAGGTCCATTGCAGTCAGAAACAGGCGAGTTGATCATGGGGAACAAGGATATGGCGGACCAATTGAATAACTACTTTGGTTCCGTCTTCACTAAGGAAGACATAAATAATCTGCCGGAAATAGCAGGGGACCGCGGGTCAAAAGAGTTGGAGGAATTGAGTGAAATCCAGGTTAGTCGGGAAGTGGTGTTGGGTAAATTGAATGGATTAAAGGCCGATAAATCCCCAGGGCCAGATAGGCTGCATCCCACAGTACTTAAGGAAGTAGCTCCAGAAATAGTGGATGCATTAGTAATAATCTTTTAAAACTCTTTAGATTCTGGAGTAGTTCCTGAGGATTGGCGGGTAGCAAACGTAACCCCACTTTTTAAGAAGGGAGGGAGAGAGAAAACGGGGAATTACAGACCAGTTAGTCTAACATCGGTGGTACACAAAAATGCTGGGGAAACTCAGCGGGTGCAGCAGCATCTATGGAGCGAAGGAAATAGGTGACGTTTCGGGCCAAAATCCTTCTTCAGACTGATGGGGGGTGGGGGGGAGAAGGAAGGAAAAAGGGAGGAGGAGGAGCCCGAGGGCGGGGGGATGGGAGGAGACAGCTCAAGGGTTAAGGAAGGGGAGGAGACAGCAAGGGCTAGCAAAATTGGGAGAATTCAATGTTCATGCCATCCGGACGCAAGCAACCCAGGCGGAATATGAGGTGCTGTTCCTCCAATTTCCGGTGTTGCTCACTCTGGCAATGGCGTCTAACATCGGTAGTGGGGAAACTGCTAGAGTCAGTTATTAAAGATGGGATAGCAGCACATTTGGAAAGTGGTGAAATCATTGGACAAAGTCAGCATGGATTTACGAAAGGTAAATCATGTCTGACGAATCTTATAGAATTTTTCAGGGATGTAATTAGTAGCGTGGATAGGGGAGAACCAGTGGATGTGGTGTATCTGGACTTCCAGAAGCCTTTCGACAAGGTCCCACATAAGAGATTAGTATACAAACTTAAAGCACACGGCATTAGGGGTTCAGTATTGATGTGGATAGAGAACTGGCTGGCAAACAGGAAGCAAAGAGTAGGAGTAAACGAATCATTTTCACAATGGCAGGCAGTGACTAGTGGGGTACCGCAAGGCTCAGTGCTGGGACCCCAGCTATTTACAATATATATTAATGATCTGGATGAGGGAATTGAAGGCAATATCTCCAAGTTTGCGGATGACACTAAGCTGGGGGGCAGTGTTAGCTGTGAGGAGGATGCTAGTAGACTGCAAGGTGACTTGGATAGGCTGGGTGAGTGGGCAAATGTTTGGCAGATGCAGTATAATGTGGATAAATGTGAGGTTATCCATTTTGGTGGCAAAAACAGGAAAGCAGACTATTATCTAAATGGTGGCCGATTAGGAAAAGGGGAGATGCAACGAGACCTGGGTGTCATGGTACACCAGTCATTGAAAGTAGGCATGCAGGTGCAGCAGGCAGTGAAGAAAGCGAATGGTATGTTAGCTTTCATAGCAAAAGGATTTGAGTATAGGAGCAGGGAGGTTCTACTGCAGTTGTACAGGGTCTTGGTGAGACCACACCTGGAGTATTGCGTACAGTTTTGGTCTCCAAATCTGAGGAAGGACATTGTTGCCATAGAGGGAGTACAGAGAAGGTTCACCAGACTGATTCCTGGGATGTCAGGACTGTCTTATGAAGAAAGACTGGATAGACTTGGTTTATACTCTCTAGAATTTAGGAGATTGAGAGGGGATCTTATAGAAACTTACAAAATTCTTAAGGGGTTGGACAGGCTAGATGCAGGAAGATTGCTCCCGATGTTGGGGAAGTCCAGGACAAGGGGTCACAGCTTAAGGATAAGGGGGAAATCCTTTAAAACCGAGATGAGAAAAACTTTTTTCACACAGAGAGTGGTGAATCTCTGGAACTCTCTGCCACAGAAGGTAGTTGAGGCCAGTTCATTGGCTATATTTAAGAGGGAGTTAGATGTGGCCTTTGTAGTTAAAGGGATCAGAGGGTATGGAGAGAAGGCAGGTACGGGATACTGAGTTGGATGATCAGCCATGATCATATTGAATGGCGGTGCAGGCTCGAAGGGCCGAATGGCCTACTCCTGCACCTAATTTCTATGTTTCTATGTCTATGTTTCTATGTTTCCCTCTCCCCGACTCTTGGTCTGAAGAAGGGTCCCGACCCGAAACTCTCCAGAGATGCTGCCTGACCCGCTGAGTTACTCCAGCACTTTATGTCTATCATTGGACTGTTCTCTGTAGACAGTTAATGGAACGTATTCCACTCTCTTGCATGAATGAAGTTGACCTTCAAAGGAAATTCATTGTTTGTTACTTTAATTTTGAAAGGATTCGATGGAAAACACTTGGTTTTTTTTTCCTCAGCAATAGATTCGGAGTCATTAATAAGCTTCCACCTAATGCCACCAGCATGGATTAAAGATCACAATAAAATCTCTGGATTCAGCCAGAGGCTGAAAAGGAGCACACTATTCTACACTTAGTGACTGCTTGAACAAGTATTTAAAAAAATCCTCCTTTGTGGCGTACCAGTTTTATTCGGAGTAAAAATTTTGAGTGCCTCAAAAAGGCAGCCAACATCATCGGAGACCCACACCAACCTGGCCACACACTCGTATCACCTCTGCCATCGGGAAGAAGGTACAGGAGCCTGAAAACTGTAATGTCCAGGTTCAGGAACAGCTGCTTCCCTACAGCCAACGCGTCTGAAGAAGGGTTTCGGCCCGAAACGTCGCCTATTTCCTTCGCTCCATAGATGCTGCCGCACCCGCTGAGTTTCCCCAGCAATTTTGTGTACCTGGGCTATTAAACACGACAACCTCAAATATGTTGAATTCTATTGTGTATTGTGTGTGCTTTTTTCAATTGCATCGCTGCATGGCAAATTTATTTCATGTGATGAATAAACTTGAACTGAATTTGAGCTGAACTTAGACTATTATTATCATTATCGTTGCACTATTATTCTTTGTTTATTTTTTATGTGTGCGTGCGTTCGGATGTGCGTGTACACACACACACTGAACGTTTTAGTCTCATTCATTATATTGTTTACAGATTCTTGACTTATCATTTAGCTTTTGTTCTCTGACAAAAGTAAGGTGCATACATTTTGGCAAAATGCTTAGTGTTAGAATGTCTACCAGGAATAAGGATATACAGTATTAAGCACATTTTGGATTGCCTCAGCAAATATGAGATTGTGTAACTGTGTTTTGCTAATGCTGACATTACAACATGCCCATCTTTGAATAAGTGCACTTACATTCACAGAATGTTTACTCTATCATTACGACCTGCCTGCCTGCCTGCCTGCTGCTTGGAAAATTATGGCGTAATAGCACTTTCGCTGCCCAACGATGCCTCTTCATTTAGGAGCTTAGCAAGAGATTGTGGAAACGAGGAACTGCAGATGCTGGTTAATACGCAAAATGGGCGGCACAGCGGTAGGGTAGAGTTGCTGCCTCATTGTGCCAGAGACCCGGGTTCGATCCTGACCATGGGTGCTGTCTCTACACAGTTTGCATGTTCTTGCGTGGGTTTTCTCCGGGTGCTCCGGATTCCTCCCACACTCCAAAGACGTACAGGTTTGTAGGTTAATTGCCTTCTGTAAATTGCCCCTAGTCTGTCAATGCACAATTAGAATAACATACAACTAGTGTATCTTTTTTTCTCACATATTGTTCACAGAGTACAATGTTTACATATTCCGTTGTGCTGCTGCATGTAAAACATTGTTGTTCTGTCTGGGGCACATGACAATAAAACACTCTAGACCCACAGGGAGAACCCAGGTCTCCAGCGCTGCAAGTCTACCACTGTGCTGCCCTGTCTCTGAAGTCTGAAGTCAGATCTAGTATGAGCCCAAAGGGCTGAATGGCCTAATGGCTAGGCAGCAACTCTACCACTGCGCCCCCATGTACATTTCACATTCATAACCGTACCTCTGCATTTCTCATTGACAGCTGGAAACGTTTGCCAAAAATGGATTTGCCTGATGCATTAATATTACATTTTGAGACAAGGATTAATTGCCGGGGAATTAGAATTCCTATTTCATCCACTGCACCCATTAGTATAATATGATTGCACGCCTCACACCCTAACTAGTGAAGCTCAATTTAACGAGAGATACGCAGTCCCAAGATAAACCCTTCGCTGGAAGTGAACGCATCGGATTTTCAAGCTGCCTTAACAGCGCATTTCATGTATTGCCAAGAAACCTCTTTTACACATCGAGCAGGAAAATGCTGATCTAAAAACATCCACAAATCCAGGGCCCTGGAGATGTCATCAGGGAAAACAAATCTCTTTGAAAATACATATTCGCATAAATATTGATGCTGTGTGGATAAATGTATCTAGATGACTCGGGGAACAGAAAAATAAATCACAAACTCGGTGAAGCTCTGAGTCTGTGTTGGACATGTTGATTTTATTTTACCTTCCATTGCTTCTATCTTGATGCAGTTTCATCAGACTGATTGTGCAAGGGGTGGGGGGTGGGGAGGGGGCAGAAAGTAAGCATGCAGGTACAGCAGGCAGTGAAGAAAGTCAATGGCATGTTGGCCTTCATTGAGATGAGGATTTGAGTTTAGGAGCAAGGAGGTCCAACTGCAGTTGTACAGGGCCCAGGCTAGATGCAGGGGAAATGTTCCCGATGTTGGGGGAGTCCAGAACTAGGGGGTCACGGTTAAGAATAAAGGGTAAGCCATTTAGGACGGAAATGAGGAAAAACCTTTTCACCCACAGAGATGCATCTGTGGAATTCTCTGCCTCAGAAGGCAGTGGAGGCCGATTCTCTGGATGCTTTCAAGAGATAATTAGATAGGGCTCTTAAAGAAAGTGGAGTCAGGGGATATGAGAGAAGGCAGGAATGGGGTACTGATTGTGGATGATCAGCCATGATCACATTGAATGGCGGTGCTGGCTCAAAGGGCCGAATGGCCTACTCCTGCACCTATTGTCTATTGTTTTTATGTTTCTAAAGCTGAAAGAGAGGAGGGGCAGCTGCAGAGGGGTAGCTTGCAATCACATGATCCATGTCCCTTTATTCCCCGAACCTCCATGTGCCTGTCTAAAAGCCTCGTAAACACATTACCGTATCTGCCTTCACCACCACCACCCCTGGCAGCGCCTTCCAAGCCCCCACCACCGTCTATCCAGCACAACTCTGTTAAACTTCCTGCCTCTCACCTCACCAGGATGCAGAACATTTCAATCCTAGGGAAAAGGTTCAGAGTGTCTACCCTATCTATGCCTCTCATCATTTTTACAAACTCCTATCAAGTCTCCCCTCAACCACCAACATTCCAGAGAAACCAATCCACGTCTATACAGAGGTGTCACAAAATCCTGGAGTAACTCAGCGGGTCAGGCAGCATCTCTGAAGAAAAGAAGCAGGTGTCATTTCAGGTTGAAACTCTTCTTCAGACGGAAAGATAGAGAGGGCCAGAACACAACAGGGCCAGTAACAGATCTCAGGAAGGGTGGAGTCCATAATGGTTCATTGTCGGCTGGGGAAGATGTGCCAGCGACAGAGATAATGAATAGTAGATGGTTGGACAAAGGCCCCCCTCCCCCCTCCCCACCCAAACTGTATCCACCCATCACTCCCCATGCTTTGCCTAACCTTCCTCTCTTCCAGCCTTCTTTCCACCCCCACTTCCATCAAAGAAACAGGCCCTTCGGCCCAACTTGCCCACACTGGCCAACATGTCCCAGCTACATTAGTCCCAGCTGCCCGCGTTTGGCCCATATCCCTCCAAACCTGTCCTATCCATGTACCTGTCTAACTGTTCCTTAAACGGTGGGACAGTCCCAGCCTCAACTACCTCCTCTGGCAGCTTGTTCCATACACCCACCACCCTCTATGTGTAAAGGTTACCCCTCAGATTCCTATTAAATCTTTTCCCCTTCACCTTAAACCTATGTCCTCTGGTCCTTGATTCCCCTACTCTGGGCAGGAGGCTTTGTGTGTCTACCCGATCTATTCCTCTCATGATATTATACACCTCATCCAATCTTACATCAACATCTCTAGATTAGGGCACATCTAAATGATCGGCACTATCACGAGGTGAAGATGTGAGCTTAGACACCAGGCATTTGTCTTTCTGCCATCCAAATACAGACGGCAGCAAGCCCTAGATATATAGTTGCATAGCAACAGGTTCCAGGTGAACTCTTAATTTAATCATTTTTCGATTATTAATTTAGGCCTGATAATGGGCCACAAATCCAGGGACTAGCTTGGTTTCAATCATATATTAATTTTTAAATGCCCAAATGCCACAGTTTGCACAATGTCAGCGTACATTATCTTTTCATCGTACATTTAATGGCATAAAACCTAAGCCTAAAACACCTCTTGTATCTGTCTATCCAGGGACGCTGCCTGTCCCGCTGAGTTACTCCAGCATTTTGCGGTCGCTGGTCGCCATCTTTCTGGTCGCTGTTAAATTTTCAACACGTTGAATAAAATGTTGGCGACAGTGGGTTTGACGCCAACTTGACTTCTCCTGACGCAAGTGTTGTCGTAGGTTGTCGCTTTTTTTATATGTTCGCTATAGGTTGTGGCTATATTTAAGAGGGAGTTAGATGTGGCCCTTGTGGCTAAAGGGATCAAGGGGTATGGAGAGAAGGCAGGTACAGGATACTGAGTTGGATGATCAGCCTTGTCGCTTGTCGTTTTTTTTTTTTTCCCAATGAACAATGAATTAAAGGAGTGTAGGAAGGGACTGCGGGTGATTCCTGGGATGTCAGGACTTTCATATGAAGAAAGACTGGATAGACTCGGCTTGTACTCGCTAGAATTTAGAAGATTGAGGGGGGATCTTATAGAAACTTACAAAATTCTTAAGGGGTTGGACAGGCTCGATGCAGGAAGATTGTTCCCGATGTTGGGGAAGTCCAGAACAAGGGGTCACAGTTTAAGGATAAGGGGGAAATCTTTTAGGTCAGAGATGAGAAAAACATTATTTTACACAGAGAGTGGTGAATCTGTGGAACTCTCTGCCACAGAAGGTAGTTGAGGCCACAGTTCATTGGCTATATTTAAGAGGGAGTTAGATGTGGCCCTTGTGGCTAAAGGGATCAGGGGGTATGGAGAGAAGGCAGGTACAGGATACTGAGTTGGATGATCAGCCATGATCATATCGAATGGCGATGCAGGCTCGAAGGGCCAAATGGCCTACTCCTGCACCTATTTTCTATGTTTCTATGATGTTTTACACCGAAGATAGGCACAAAATGCTGGGGTAACAGTGAAACGTCACCCATTCCTTGTCTCCAGAGATGTTGCCTGTCCCGCTGAGTTTCTCCAGCATTCCGTGTCTATATTACGAATACAGATAGTTGAGGACACAGAAGCAGATATTATGGGTTTTCCATCTATCCATTTTGATGAGCACAAGCTGTTAGGATTTGTATTAATAGCCATCCTACTTCAGTGAGGTATTCTATGTCACCTTATTGAATAATGCAACACCAACGTCAATTGACACTACACCTCATGCCGACTATGTTTATGTTTAGCACATCCCAAAATATGGGGAATCCAGTGGTATTCACAATCGTACCACCTGGTAGATAAAAGCAAACATTAAACGCTGGGATAGTCCCTGCCTCAATAACCTCCTCCGGCAGCTTGTTCCATACACCCACCACCCACTGTGTCTAAGCGTTACCCCTCAGCTTCCTATTAAATCTTTTCCCCCTTCACCTTGAACCTATATCCTCTGGGCCTCGATTCACCTACTCTGGGCAAGAGACTCTGTCCATCTACCCGATCTTAGTTCCTCAAACAGTTCCTTATTGTTATTGATGGATAAATAAGTTTATTGGCCAAGTATTCACATACAAGGAATTTGCCTTGGTGCTCCGCCCACAAGTGACAACATGACACACAGTGACAGTTAGGAATGACACATAAAGCGTCACTGAATCAAATATTTAAAGAGATGTTGATAGGAAGAGCAGCACTGAGGGGAGGGGAACGGTGAGAAAGTGGAGTGAAATCTACAAATAAAGGGATTAATTTGTCTGAAGAAGGGTTTCGGGCCGAAACGTCGCCTATTTCCTTCGCTCCATAGATGCTGCTGCACCCGCTGAGTTTCTCCAGCAATTTTGTGTACCTTCGATCTTCCAGCATCTGCAGTTCCTTCTTGAACACAAGAGATTAATTTTGTTGTTTTTCACGACAAGCCAAAAACATTAAAGGATCATTCAGATCAGATCAAACCTATGGAACCAAAGCCCTTCTGAACATCAGCAAAACAATCATCTTGAAATCAATTGCTTTATTTGGCAATGTCAATTCTCCCGGATTAATGATAGAATGATTTCACATCGCTCCAAGTAGAATAGTCACGGGGGGAGTTTAGACAAAATATTTTTTGAGCTACAGAATTGAAATTAATAAATCGGGTAGACGCACAGAGAAATAGATCAGGAAGACTCACATAGAAACATAGAAACATAGAAAATAGGTGCAGGAGTAGAGGCCATTCGGCCCTTCGAGCCTGTACCGCCATTCAATATGATCATGGCTGATCATCCAACTCAGTATCCTGTACCTGCTTTCTCTCCATACCCCCTGATCCCTTTAGCCACAAGGGCCACATTTAACTCCCTCTTAAATATAGCCAATGAACTGGCCTCAACTACCTTCTGTGGCAGAGAATTCCACAGATTCACCAGGTTCTGTGTAAAAAATGTTTTTCTCATCTCGGTCCTAAAAGAGTCTCTTGCCCAGACTAGGGGAATGGAGAACCAGAGGGCAAAGGTTTCAGGTAAAGGGGAAAATATTTTATTAGAATTAGCGGGGTAACCTTTTCACACAAAGGGTGGTGGGTGTCTGGAACAAGTTGCCAGAGGAGGTAGTTGAGGCTGGGACTATCACAACGTTTAGGAAGTAAATAGGCAGGCACGTGGATAGGACAGGTTTAGAGGGATGTGGGCCAAACGCAGGCAGGTGGGACTGGTGTAGATGGGGTATGCTGGTCAGTGTGGGCAAGTAGGGCTGAAGGGCCTGTTTCCGCGCTGTTTCACTCTACAGAACAGAAACCTACTCTTTGGTCACTTGTGTCCACACTGGCCACAAGGGGATGACCAGCTCTATTCACCCATCATCACCAACCCCCATCACCTGTCACCCTGCTTACACCCCTCCCCAATCCCCCTTACACTCATCTTTAACTTTCCTTGTAACCCCTTTCTCTCCCATCCCCCCTCCACCCCCATTCCCCCATGTGGCTTTCATTGGTCTATCTGGGACATATGACAATAAAACACTCTTGACTCTTGATGTTTTACTCCAATTCTCCTGCCGTTGTATGGCAGCCTTCTGTCTCCCTTCCATCTCTTCAGACTGAGAGTCAGGGGAAACTCCCCCTCCCATTCCCATACAGAAGGGTCTCGAACCAAAACATCAACCATTCATTCCTTCCCTCCAGAGATGTGGCTGGTCCATCTGAGTTAGTCCAGCATTTTGTGTCTATCTTTGGTTTCCCTCTCCCTCAATCCCTTCCGGTTCCCCGACCAGTCTGACTGTCCTCCTGATTAAATTTTATCTCTGTATGCTTCGTTGTCGCCTTGCCCACGCTAACAATGATCTATTCTACTTTTCCCTTGAAATTTGTCCCATTTGATGTCTCGATTTCACACCTAACCCTTCCATACTCTGTCTCTCCTTCTCCCCTGGCTCTCAGTCTAAAGAAGGGTCTAGACCTGAAGCGTCACCCATTCCTTCTCTCCAGAGATGCTGCCTGTCCCACTGAGTTACTCCAGCGTTTTGTGTCTAGCTTCAGTGTGAACCAGCATCTGCAGTTCCTTCCTACACATTCCCTTGCACATCTAACATTTGTCACTCACTCCACCCATCTGCCAAACATCCCCTTAATGAGCGATTTCAAGGTAGAGATACAGTACAGAAACAGACCCTTCGGTCCACCAAGTCCATGCTGGCCAGCAATCACCTGTACAGTAGTTCTATCCTACACTCTACGGACAACTTACAGAAGCCGATTAACCTACAAACCTGCACGTCTTTGGAGTGTGGGAGGAAACCAGAGCACATGGAGAAAACCCACCCAGGTCACGGGGAGAACGTACAAACTCCGTACAGGCAGCACCCCTAGTCAGGATCGAACCCGTGTCTCTGGCGCTGTGAGGCTGCAACTCTACCGCTGCGCCACAGGATGGCTGCCCACAATAAGCTGCGTTAATAGGATTCACTGAGGGCGGGCAATTGCGGCTGAGTTATTTAGAAGCCATTAATTTTGTCCAGCAGTCAACAAAGCAAATTGAGATACAGGGCGAACGACCATGGGTATTGGAACCATTCAGCTCTGTCCACCCGTATTGCTCAAGTGCTTCACTGACTCCTCTTTCACCTGTTGTTGGTTATATTGAAGCTGGGAAACTCATTAACATACAGGTACATTGTGTGTATCGTGAGATGGGTGGGGGGGGTCTACAAACATTTTTTAAAGATCTAACAGCTGTGTTCACTCAGCTGTGAAATTGAACTGGCAGCCCTGGGACTGGTGGACTTGACTTGGCATTAAGTCGTCCCTTTGGTGCAGAGAGCTTTTTAAATGTGTTTAGAGTGCAGTATTTCAGGCCAATGTCACCATATTGCGGCTCTAATCGTACAGTCATTCCTGGTCCACAGCCAACAATGGACCATTGTGGGCTCCACCTTCCCTGGATCATCCTCACTACTTTTGCATATCTTTCATTCGTTTGGTCTATATCTCTCGACATCACCGACTATAGGTTGAATAAGTTAGGTCTTTATTCTTTGGAGCGCAGAAGGTTAAGGGGGAGACTTGATAGAGGTCTTTAAAATGATGAGAGGGATAGACAGAGTTGACGTGGATAAGCTTTTCCCATTGAGAGTAGGGAAGATTCAAACAAGAGGACATGACTTCAGAATTAAGGGACAGAAGTTTAGGGGTAACATGAGGGGGAACATCTAACAGTCGATAGCGCAGTCAAATGGTGCGCAGACAACAACCTCCAGCTTAATACTTCAAAAACCTTAGAAATCATCATAGATTTCAGACGCAATCAAAACCACAAACCCCCGGTCCATGTCAACTCTCACCCCATAACCTCCACGAACTCATTTAAGTTTCTAGGCACCTATATCTCCAATAATCTAAAATGGCACATCAACGCAGACTACGTCATCAAGAAAGGACAACAACGCCTATATTTCCTCAGACAGCTCAAAAAGTTCAGAGTCGATAAACACCTCCTGGTCCGTTTCTATCAATCAATCATTGAAAGCATCATCACCTCCTCAATCACAGTCTGGTACGGAAACACTGACAGTCATTCACTACACAGAATACAGCGCATTGTCTCCAAGGCCTCCAGATTCATCAACTCCCCCCTCCCCTCAATCCATTCCATTTACCTCCAACGTACCTCAAAACGGGCAAAAAAGATCATCTCGGACCCCTCCCACCCAGCAAATCACCTTTTTCAGTCTCTCCCTTCGGGGAGGCGCTTCAGGTCATTTGCTACTAAAACCATCCGCTTTAAAAACAGTTTCTTCCCCTCAGCAATAAGAACTCTCAATTCCGTCCAATAATCAGACAATAATATGACTTTGATGTCTTGTCTTTGTCTTTGTTTGTTTTTTTGCACTATGTATTGTTGGTGAGATTTGTGATTTGTGATGTGGTATGGATGCACTTTATTACGGTGATCTGTGTTATTAGTGGTATGTAACAAAAGCAGTGTACCATCATGTACCGAACCCAAATACCACCAACCCTGGTTGCGTGGCAATTAAAGATTCTATTCTATTCTATTCTTTACTCAGAGAGTGGTAGCTGTGTGGAATGAGCTTCCAGTGGAAGTGGTGGAGGCAGGTTCGATTTTATCATTTAAAAATAAATTGGATAGGTATATGGATGGGAAAGGAATGGAGGGTTATGGTCTGAGTGCAGGTAGATGGGACTAGGTGAGAATAAGTGTTCGGCACGGACTTGTAGGGCCGAGATGGCCTGTTTCCGTGCTGTAATTGTTATATGGTTATATGGTTATATATCTCTCATTTCCCTCTCCATCGATACTCGGTCTGGAGAAGGATCTCGGTCCGAAACTTCACCTGTTCCTTTTCCCCCAGAGATTTAGTTTTAGTTTAGAGATACAGCGTGCATACAGGCCCTTCGGTCCCCCGAGCCAGCACCGGCCAGCGATCCCCGCACACTAACACAATGCTGACACACGCTGGGGACAATTTACACTGATACCTAGTATACAAACCCAAGCCAATTAACCGACAAACCTGCACGTCTTTGTAGTGTGGGAGGAAACCGAAGATCTCTGAGAAAACCCATGCAGGTCACGGGGAGAACGTACAAACTCCGTACAGAGAGCACCCGTAGTCGGGATCAAATCCAGATCTCGGGCGCTGCCAGTGCTGTAAGGCAGCAACTCTACCGCTGCGCTGCCAGTGCTGTAAGGCAGCAACTCTACCGCTGCGCCACCGTGCCTGAACCGCTGGGATTACTCCAGCTCTTTGTGTCGATTTGTTCGACAGACGAGGATGGACTAGCTGTGACCTCTGTTTGAACCCAGTGGTCGGGTTCAGTTGGCTTCTGGATGACTAGTTTCCTGACCTCCATGTTATCATCTGCCAGATGGTTCCACGGTGCCGAGCTGCGGGGACGTGCTCATATCTCCAAGAGAGTTTATACAGGCAAATGCTTATTGTTTAACTAGACTGCCGACCTGAAACTAATCTGCACTTTAGCTTTATAAAATTATTTTCATGTGTTGTCTTTACTGCAAAAGGCTTCTTACTTTATTTTCTCACTTTATTACACACACACACACACACACACACACATGTATATATATACACACATACACACACACATCGACAATACCGACAGCGGGCTGGCTACTGAAGCTGAAGGGAGGAATGTGCACACATTCTCGCTGTCCGAGCACGACGTGAGGAGGGTGAACACGAGAAAAGCTGCAGGCCCCGATGGCATCTCGGGGCGAGTACTCAAGTCCTGTGCTACGCAGCTAGCTCCTATGCTCACTACAATATTCAACCTCTCCCTGGACAAGTCCGTGGTCCCTGCCTGCTTCAAAAAATCCATCATTGTACCGGTACCAAATAATGCCTCCCCAGCCTGTCTGAATGACCACCGTCCGGTGGCCCTTACCTCGGTAGTCATGAAATGCTTTGAGAGGCTGGTGAAGAAACACATCTGCGCCTTCCTCCCTCGGAACATGGACCCGTTGCAGTTCGCATACCGTCCGAACAGATCCACGGACGATGCGGTCTCCCAGGTCTTGCACACCGCTCTCTCCCATCTGGGCAGCCAGAAGGGGGGCTACGTGAGGATGCTGTTCATAGACTACAGTTCAGCCTTCAACACGATAGTCCCCACCAGACTGGCCGGGAATGCTAATGGAATTGGGGCTCAACACCTCCCTGTGTGCCTGGGTCCTGGACATTCTCACCGCCAGGCCCCAGGTAGTCAAGATGGGAGGGAATACATCGAAGTCCCTCACCCTGAGCACAGGATCGCCCCAGGGTTGCGTCCTCAGCCCCCTATTGTACTCCCTGTACACACATGACTGTGTGGCTAGGTTCAGCTCCAACTCAATAATTAAGTTTGCTGATGACACTGTGGTGGTGGGCCTGATCTCAGACAACGATGAGAAGGCCTACCGGGAGGAGGTGGCTGGTCTAGCACTCTGGTGCCAGGATAACAGCCTCCTCTTGAACATCAAAAAAACGAAGGAGCTGATCATGGACTTTAGGAGGGCACATCATCCGAGGACGTACACTCCATTGAGGATAAATGGGGATCCTGTGGATAGGGTGAACTGTTTTAAATATCTGGGAGCCCACATCTCCGAGGATATGACATGGGCATCACACGCCTCAGCACTCGTGAGTAAGGCAAGGCAGCGCCTTTACCACCTCAGGCAATTGAGGAAATTCAGGGTGTCTCCGAGGATCCTCCAGTGCTTCTACGCAGCGGCGGTGGAAAGCATCTTGTCCGGGAACATTACCATCTGGTTTGGGAATTGCTCTGCCAAGGACAAGAAGGCTCTGCAGAGAGTAGTGCGTTCGGCCGAACGCACTATGGGAACAGCCATGATCATATTGAATGGCGGTGCAGGCTCGAAGGGCCGAATGGCCTACTCCTGCACCTAATTTCTATGTTTCTAACTTCACTTGCCCCCCTGCAGGAACTATACATCAGGAGGTACAACTCCAGAGCCAACAATATCATGAGAGACCCCTTCCACCCCTGCAACGGGACTGTTCCAGCTGCTACGGTCAGGCAAACGCCTCCGTTGCCATACGGTGAGAACGGAGAGGTTGAGAAGGAGTTTCTTCCCAGAGGCCATTCGGACTGTAAACGCCTATCTCACCAGGGACTAACTCTACTGAACGTTTTTCCTTCCATTATTTATTATGTAAAAGAATATGTGTGTTATGATTGTGTTTATAGTTTGTTTGGTTGTTTGGTTGTTTGTCTTTTGCACAAAAGTCCGCGAGCATTGCCACTTTCATTTCACTGCACATCTCGTATGTGTATGTGACAAATAAACTTGACTTGACTTATATATATGTATTTATATGTGTATGTATATGTACATGTATATGTGTATGTGTATGTATATGTATATGTATATGCATTTATATGTATATGTATATATATATATATGTGTGTATATGTATATATGTGTATATATGTGTATATATATTAGTGTGTGTGTGTGTGTGGGTATCTAATAATATTGTGTGTGGTGTGTGTTGTGTTGTATCTCTATATGTGTGTGTGTGTGTGTGTGGTGTGTGTGTGTGTGTGTGTGTGTTGGTGTGTTATTTGTGTGTTGTGTGTGTGTGTGTGTGTGTGTGTGTGTGTTGTTGTGGTGTGTGTGTGTTCTATCTTGTGGTGTGTGTGTGTGTGTGTGTGTGTGTGTGTGTGTGTCTCTTTGTGTTGTTGTGTGTGTGTGGTGTGTGTGTGGGGTGTGTGTGTGTGTATATCCCTATTTGTGTGTGTGTGTGTGTTGTGTAGTGTGTGTTTGTGTGTTGTGTATATTCTCTGTTTGTGTGTGTTGTGTGTATATATGTGTTTGTGTGTGTGTGTATATATGTGTGTGTGTGTGTGTGTGTATATATGTGTGTACACACACAAACACACAATCTATTTCTGTCCCGCCCACGCCCCTGACATCACTCTGAAGAAGGTAGCCAAAGATGCTGGAGAAACTCAGCGGGTGAGGCAGCATCTATGGAGCGAAGGAATAGGTGACGTTTCGGGTCGAGACTCGACTGCGTGACCTTCAGATCGAACCCGCGGTGGTTAGGTATAGTGGTGGGAACAGAGTTTTTATGTTGCAATAATTCAGCCCAAATGCATTTCATTTTTTTGACAAATCATTCATCCTGGCACAATATATTTTTATCCATTATATTATTACATGTTCTCCCAATGGTTTACAGTTCCACTACATTTGCATTCCTTTCATTTTGTGGTTTCAATGCATTCCCCATCTCAGAAGTTTGGCACTCAATTCATATATAATCTCGTTTAGTTTAGTTTAGTTCAGAGACAGAGCACAGAAACAGCCCACCGAATCCACCCCGACCAGCGATCCCCGACACTAACACTATCCTACACTCACTAGGGCCAACACCAAGCCAATTAACCTACAAACCTGTACGTCTTTGGAGCGTGGGAGGAAACCGAAGATCTCGGAGAAAACCCACGCGGTCACGGGGAGAACATACAAACTCCATACAGACAGCACCCGTAGTTGGGATCGAACCCAGGTCTCTGGCGCTGCAAAAGCTGTAAGGCAGCAACTCTACCGCTGGGCCACTGTTCCGCATTTGTCTCTCATGCATTGTTGCAGCGTTAACAATCAAAGAGGGGAGTGGCGGGTAAATTAATATGTTTTATCAAAGCGCCAAGACACTTCCAAATACTTCATTCTTCATCGCATATTATTTACACTGGAAGCCCAGGAGCAACAGACCTGCCTTTGTTTCAGCTTTATGCTAAGTTTGAAAACGCACACCTGCAGATTCAGGGACAGTTTCTTCCCAGCAGTTATCCAGCAACCAAACCGTCCTCTCACCAGCTAGAGAGTGGTCCTGATCTTCCTAGAGGAAGGACACACAGGACTGGAGTAACTCAGGGTCCCAATGTCATCTGTCCATGTTCTCCAGACATCCTGACCCCCCCGAATTACTCCAGTACTTTGTGACCTTTAGGCGGGTGGAAGAAGGGCTCAGTGGTTGGCCCCCATTGATGAACTGTACACTGCAAGGGTCAGGAAGCGAGTGGGTAAGATCATCTCTGACCCCTCTTATCCTGGCCACAAACTCATTGGAGTACTTCCCTCTGGCAGGCGACTCTGGACTGTCCAAGCCTCCTCAGCCAGACATCCAAAACAACTTCTTCCCACCAGCAGTAACTCTACTCTACGCCAACACTCTGTAGCCTCTTTTCACTCTGGTGTGTTATCTTCACATGATTAAAGCATAACTTTTTATTTGTAATAGTCTGATGTATATCATGTTTTTACCATGTGTGAACGTTGCACCAAGTCAAATTCCTTGCATGTGTAGGAAGGAACTGCAGATGCTGGTTTAAATCGAAGGTAGACACAAAATGCTGGAGTAACTCAGCGGGACAGGCAGCATCTCTGGAGAGAAGGAATGGGTCACGTTTTGGGTCGAGACCCTTCTTCCGACTCCTTGTATGTACCAGACTGATTCCTGGGATGTCAGGACTTTCATATGAAGAAAGACTGGATAGACTCAGCTTGTACTCGCTAGAATTTAGAAGATTGAGGGGGGATCTTATAGAAACGTACAAAATTCTTAAGGGGTTGGACAGGCAAGATGCAGGAAGATTGTTCCCGATGTTAGGGAAGTCCAGAACAAGGGGTCACAGTTTAAGGATAAGGGGGAAATCTTTTAGGACCGAGATGAGGAAAACATTTTTCACACAGAGAGTGGTGAATCTCTGGAACTCTCTGCCACAGAAGGTAGTTGAGGCCAGTTCATTGGCTATATTTAAGAGGGAGTTAGATGTGGCCCTTGTGGCTAAAGGGATCAGGGGGTATGGAGAGAAGGCAGGTACGGGATACTGAGTTGGATGATCAGCCATGATCATATTGAATGGCGGTGCAGGCTCGAAGGGCCGAATGGCCTACTCCTGCACCTATTTTCTATGTTTCTACGTTTCTATACATACTTGGCTAATAAATGTATTCTGATTCTGATTCTGGTGTACCTCGCGAGTCGGGAGTGGGGTCATAACCCTGGGCTCTATCTGCCCATGGAGACGGTGGGAGCTGGGGAGCAACTCATTCCATTCACATTTTCAACTTGTTTTATTCCAGTTGTTGGCACTTGAGGGTGTGAGCTCGAGGGAGAGGTTGAGCAGGCTTGGGACTCTGCTCCATGGAGAGCAGGAGAATGAGAGGTGATCTAATCAAGGTGGATGAGATCGTGAGATGAATAGATCGGGTAGACGCGCAGAGTCTCTTGCCCAGAGTAAGGGAAATCGAGGACCAGAGGACATAGGTTTAAGGTGAAGGGGAAAAGATTTAATAGGAATCTGAGGGGTAACTTTTTCACACAAAGGGTGGCAGATGTATGCAACAAGCTGCCAGATGAGGTAGTTGAGGCTGGGACTATCACAATCTTTAAGAAGCAGTTAGACAGGTACATGGAAAGGAAAAGTTTGGAGGGATATGGGCCAAACGCAGTCAGGTGGGACTAGTGTAGCTGGGACATGTTGGCTGGTGTGGGCAAGTTGGGCCGAAGGGCCTGTTTCCATGCTGTGTGATTCTATAGTGCTTTAGAAACATGGGAGGGATGTATTGTTGTCTCATAATCACCTGTCCTCTGTTGGTCCAGAGAGACGGATAATCCAGAAAAGGCTCTGGAACAAAAGATGACGCAAAATCGGTGGGTGGACCCGAACAGTGTCAAAGCCGGGAACATCAACTGGGCCCATTCTTTGGAAAGTGAACCAAAACGTCACACACGTGACCCCCCCCGCCCCCGACGTCCTCACGTACACAGCAACGCATTAAAACATTCTTGTGAGAGCTGAATCTTATTCATCGCTATTTTCCTACCCACAGAACTACAACCCAATTTTTTTTTTTTTAATTCACAGAGTTTGTAAAATGAAACCGAGTTATGAAAGAAATGCTTGAGTGTGAGGTCACACACGTGACCAGTCGTGTTTGACCTCTGACGGCCAGCAAACATTGTCAGCATAACATTGATAAAATACACTTGATTAAACTTCGGAAAAAATATGAATCATATATACACAGTACAGAACAATATACCTGTAATGCTTTCAGAGTTAGAAGAGATGTAATCCACAATTTTCCCATGGTTTTTGGTCACACACGTGACTAAGAATGGCCCAATTGATCCTTCACACCCACAAGTGATGCTTGACCCACTGAGTTCCTGCAGCAATTTGCATTTTGCTCCAGATTTTACCACCTGCAGTCTCATGTGCTTTGTTCTCTACCCGATTGTAGGCAGATTGCATCACTTAATTGAAATTAAACCTCTGACTTCATTAAGTCACTGAAGAGTCAAAAATGTTTATTTTTACAAATCACAGCTTCTCAGGGAAATTAATTGAATTCAGTTTTCAAAATACGGTTGCACATATTTAAATAGAAGCAATTAGACTCATTAGATTTAACACCCACATATATATCCAAATGTCAATAAATATGGTAACCAGCTAATTAAGCCACATGACAATAAATTAATCTACTATATATATATGGTTTATTTCATTTATATCTATAAATACTGAAAATCAGCACATTCTAATATATACTGAATATCACAGTATATTCAAATGTCATATCATATTTGAATATCAACTTTGAATATTCAAATCTCATATTTGAATATCATATTTGAATATTTAAATCTCATATTTGAATGTCATATTTGAATATTCAAATATACTGAAAATCAAAAAGATTACAGATGCTAGAAAACGAATTTTTTTTAAAAAACAGAAAATACCAGCTCCACTGATTTGGTCAGGCAGCATCTGTGGATAGAGTTATGGAATTAAAGGCTCAAGTTGAAGAACGGCTTTGACAAAGGAGTTTTGAAACATAACCTGCTTCTTTCCAAGGTGCTGCCTCACCTGCAGAAGTTCATAAGTTCTAAGAGCAGAATTAGGCCATTTGGCCCATCAGGACTACTCGGCTATTTATCATGGCTGATTTATCTCTCTCTCCTAACCCCATTCTCCTGCCTTCTCCCGAATGGCCTAATTCTGCTCTTAGAACATATGAACTTATGAAACACTGGGCAGGTCAGGCTGATCAAAAAATTTCTCTCAAACCCAATCTCTCCGTAGCCCATGACACCCGTACTAATCGAGAATCTGAACGCCCGCCTTCAAAATATCCACTGACTTGGCCTCCACAGCCGTCTGTGGCAAAGAATTACACAGATTCACCACCTTCTGGCTAAAGAAATTCCTCCTCATCTCCTTCCTAAAGGAGCGTCCTTTAATTCTGAGGCTGTGACCTCTGGTCCTAGTCTCTCCCATTAGTGAAAACATCCTCTTCACATCCACTCTATCCAAGCCTTTCTCTTTTCATTAATGATGTTTGACCTGCTGAATTTTTTCTAATATTTTCTGCCTTGTATTGCAGGGGAACAAGTTTCCCTGATTTACGAGAATCAGTAAATCCCAGGAATGAGTGGGTTAACATATGATGAGCGTTTGATGGCTCTGGGCTTGTACTCGTTGGAGTTTAGAAAGATGAGAGGAGACATTATTGAAACTTACAAAATAGTGAAAGGCCTGGATAGAGTGGATGTGGAGAGGATGTTTCCACTAGTGGGAGAGTCTATGACTAGAGCATCAAAAATAAAAGGACGTTCCTTTAGAAAGGGTAGTCAGAGGGTGGTGAATCTGTGGAACTTATTGCCACAGAAGGCTGTGGAGGCCAAGTCAATGGATATTTTTAAGGCAGAGATAGATAGATTCTTGATTAGGACGGGTGGCAGAAGCTATAGGGAGAAGGCAGGAGAACGGGTTAGGAGGGAGAGATAGATCAGCCATGATTGAATGGTGGAGTAGACTTGATGGGCCGAATGACCTAATTCTGCTCCTATCACTTATGAATTAATGAGATCACTGAAATTGAAAGTAAAGAATTTTCCACAGGAACAAAACATTGGTATTCGGGTATTGTTTCACACTACAACTAAAGCTGTTATTAACCTGCAATTATGTTTGGTTAATCCAATGATTAGCTGCAATTTTTATAAATCTTTTAACTCTCCTAGTTCACAATAATTACTCATGTAAAATACTTTGAGACATTAGAGGCATGATAAGGCATTCTACACAGGCAAGGGTTTCTTTATCAAAGTAAGATTTTGAGAAGAAACCTTGTTTATCGTTCAACAAAATAGTGCAGACTATAACACAGGTCAACTCCGCCATTCAATCATGGCTGATCCACTGTATCTCTCCCTCCTAACCCCATTCTCCTGCCTTCTCCCCATATCTCCAGACACCCGTATTAATCAAGAATCTATCTATCTCTGCCTTAAAAATATCCATCAATTTGACACCACCCTCTGACTAAAGAAATTCCTCCTCCTCATCTTCCTAAAGGAACATCCTTTAATTCTGAGGCTATAACCTCTGGTCCTAGACTCTCCCACTAGTGGAAACATCCTCTCCACATCCACTCTGTCCACGCTTTGTTCGCTATCTTGAAATTTGCACTTATATCACTTCCACAGGAAGCCCAAAAGTGCTAATAAAATGCTCGTAACTATTATTAGAAAATACAGATATTATTAGCTTACAGAAAGACAGCACAAAACTCTAAGGGCCTGTCCCACTTAGACAATTATTTGGGCGACCACAGGCGACTGCCGCAAAATTTTCAACAGTGGCGACAGTTTTTGCTGTTGTAGGTTGACGTAGGTACTGTCGTAGGTTGATTCCATTAAAACTAGTCGCTGGCAGTGGCCTAAAGAACTGCCTAACTGGGACAGGCCCTTAAGCAACACCTTGTGGTGTTAGTGATATAAGGAATGTTGACCACAACACCAGTACATCTTGTTGCTGCACTTCAGATGCATGTTCCTATTAAATATTCCACCCCCCCCACCCTCACCCTCACCTTAAACAATAGACAATAGGTGCAGGAGTAGGTCATTCGCCCCTTCGAGCCAGCACCGCCATTCAATGTGATCATGGCTGATCATCCCCAATCAGTGCCCTGTTCCTGCCTTCTCCCCATATCCCCTGACTCCGCTATCTTTAAGAGCCCTATCCAGCTCTCTCTTGAAAGCATCCAGAGAACCGGCCTCCACCTGAGGCAGAGAATTCCACACACTTAAAGATCCAGATCCAGATAAACCTATGTCCTCTGGTTCTCGATTCCCCTCCTCCGAGCAAGTGACTGCGTCTACCCAATCGATTCATCTCATGATCTTTGGCACACCTTGACAAGGTCACCCCTCATCCTCCAGTACTTCTTTCACAATGGTCCACGTCAGGGTAGCTCCTGGACTCTGCGCTGCAACCTGCACTGGCAATTGTCAATTGTCCAAGAGGAAACTAATTACATGGTCCTGTTTTGGCAGATTATCCTGCCTTCTGATATAGAGCATTTAACTGCAACTGCTGTTGCCATGGGAACCAAGGAGGACGGGGAACCACAAATGCAGAAGGATCTCCATCAACATGAGCTGTACTTATTTATATTCTTGCACATTTGTCTTGCAGCTTAAAAGGTGCATATGAATCATCCCCGCACCGAACGTTCTTCTGGAATACACGCATTTGCAGAAATTCTACAAAGACGACAGCCAGGTTCTATTGATGAAATTCCTATCACTTTGAGGAGGAAAAACATATAAGTTCATAGTTGAAGAAGTCTGAAGAAGGGTCTCGACCCGAAACGCCACCTATTCCTTCGCTCCATAGATGCTGCCTCCCCCGCTGAGTTTCTCCAGCATTTTTGTCTACCTTCCATTTTTCCAACATATGCAGTTCCTTCTTAAACATGAAGTATAGTTTAGTTCATTATTATCATGTGTAATGAGGTGATAGAAACACTTTTTGCTGCATGCTACCCAGTTAGTGAGAGGACCATTTCAGATTACAACCAAGTCAGTAATGAATCAACAGATACAGAGAAACAGGATAAAGATGATAACATTTACTGCAAGATAAAGTCCGATAAGAGATAGTCCAAGGGTCTCCAATGAGGTAGATGGGAGATCAGGACCTCTCCCTAGTTGGTGAGAGGACAGTTCAGTTGCCCGATAACAGCCGGGAAGAAACTGTCCCTGAATCTGGAGGTGTGCGTTTTCACACTTCTACATCTTTTGCCCGATGGGAGAGGGGAGAAGAGGGAGTGACCAGGGGTGCGACTGGTCCTTGATGATGCTGCTGGCCTTGCCGCGGCAGCGTGAGGTGTAGATGGAGTCAATGGAAGGGAGGTTGGTTTGTGTGATGGTCTGGGCTGCGTCCACAATTCGCTGCAATTTCTTGCGGTCTAGGATGGAGCTGTTCCCAAACCAACCTGCGATGCGTCCCGATAAAATGCTACTCGTCCATTCAATCATTTCCCTCACAATCCCATTCTCCTGCCTTCTCCCCATAACCCCTGATACCCGTACTAATCAAGAATCTGTTTATCACCATCTTAAAAATATCCATCGACTTGACATACCGAGGCAGCGTGAAGTATAGATGGTGCCAACGGAAATCGAGATTGGTTCATGCGCTACAGTTTCTGGAGTTAGATGACCAAGGATGTTAGTTTCCAAACTGAATATCTTTGGATCTTTGGACTGCATCTCCAAAAATTCACATTAAACTTCAAGCAAATTGCCCATTAAAACACAGACGTCTACAGATAATGCCAGGCCTATTTTTAGTCTCTGTGAATATGATTTATAGCTGTCTAAAGCAGGCAGGAAGATCTGAAACTCAACTGTTGAAATACAGATTGTGATCATTTTTAATCTGTATCTTTGGATAAATGAACTCCAAAATCGCATCATCCATGGAAGATGTAGTTGGCATGGCAATGTTCCTGATTATAAAATCAATAACTAAATGGCTGACAAGAAACTGTGCTGCCATGACAGTAAGTCACAGATTCAATAGACAATAAGTGCATGAGGAGGCCATTCGGCCCTTCGAGCCAGCACCGCCATTTAATGTGATCATGGCTGATCATCCACAATCAGTACCCCGTTCCTGCCTTCTCTCCATATCCCCTGACTCCGCTATTATTAAGACCCCTATCTAGCTCTCTCTTGAAAGCATCCAGAGAACCGACCTCCACCGCCCTCTGAGATTCACAACATCTCCCGCGTGTGTGTGTGGGACAGCGTGGTTATGTCACACTGAGATCACACTTGTCGTTGTACTAGTTACGCTGTCGTCCTGCAGAGTTTCATCGTCAGCACGGTTTGGGAACAGCTCCACCCAAGACCACAAGAAATTGCAGAGAATTGTGGACGCAGCCCAGACCCTCACACAAACCAACCTCCCTTCCATTGACTCCATCTACACCTCACGCTGCCTCGGCAAGGCCAGCAGCATCATCAAGGACCAGTCGCACCCCGGCCACTCCCCCTTCCCCCCTCTCCCATCGGGCAAAAGGTACAGAGGTGTGAAAACGCACACCTCTAGATTCAGGGACAGTTTCTTCCCAGCTGTTATCAGGCAACATGTATTGTCTTTCTGCTGACTGAATAACAGCCAACAAAATCTATTCACTGTACCTCAGTAGAGGTGACAATAAACTAAACTGAAACTCGTTTTCACCAAGTCCACAGCTAACAATGGCCTGTTTCTTTTGTCGACATTGCTTTTTTGCACATCGGGTGGGAGATTGCAACCTTCACGTGGTCCACCCTGTTTCCATTAACACAATCAACCCGACCTGCACAAACAAACAGATCAAATAGAACAAGTTGACCTACAACATTAGGCTGCGCATGCCACACACAAAAAGAATTTTTGCATATCTCTCATTCATTATTCCATATCTCACTCATTTCCCTTTCCCATGACTGTCTGAAGAAGGGTCCCGACCCGAAACGTCACCTATTCCTTCTCTCCAGAGATGCTGCCTGACCCGTTGAGTTACACCAGCATTTTGTGTCTTTCTTTGGTTTAAACCAGCATCTGCAGTTCCTTCCTCCACAGAGATAACAATACTGTTGCTCAGGGAAACAGTCTGGTACAAGTAATGACCAGCCCTAATTATGAATTAATTGCTTCCCAGAACTATGGACTTTGGAAGTAAACAGTTTTGGTTAAATAAACAACTGTAACAATACCAGTTGAATGCCTCAACAAAATAAAATGCTGTTTTATAAAATTAATGCAAGGAGCAGACTAGTAGCTCCACGAGTATTATTCATGTATGTGCATAAAAACATAGGATAAACATAGAAAAATAGGTGCAGGAGTAGGCCATTCGGCCCTTCGAGCCAGCGCCGCCATTCAATATGATCATGGCTGTTCATGGTACAATTTTCAATCTACAAGCCCGTACGTCATTCAGAATTAAAGGACGTTCTTTTAGGATGAGGAGAAACTTCTTTAGTCAGAGGGTGGAGAATCTGTGGAATTTGTTCAGCCATGATTAAATGGAGGAGTAGACTTGATGGGCCGAATGGCCTAATTCTACTCCTATTCCTTATGAGTGTGGAAGGAAACCGGAATACCCGGAAAAAAACCAGAGAAGGGAGAATGGGGTTAGGAGGGAGAGATCGATCAGCCATGATTGAATGACGGAGTAGACTTGATGGGCCGAATGGCCTAATTCTGCTCCTAGAATTTATGAACATGAAGCTAGTTATCTGCAGTTGCTTCCTTCACATTTCTCTTTTCGTGCAGCCGGAGGTAATGGATTTTGGTAACGCTGCTCAGGCAGTTTGCCTGAGTAATGGCATTGCATTTAGTTAATTATTTATTCAATTAGCAAGCCCTTTAAAATGCTAAATGCTTACATTTAATATCAATCTGACAAGGTTACTTGGACCCCAGATTATATAAACTGAAGATCACTGTGGATTTCACAACCTTCCCTCTTAAATAAACAACACAGAGTGCTGGAGTAACTCCGCGGGTCAGGCAGCATCTCTGGAGAACATGGATAGGTTAGGACACAAGATTAGTGCTGGAGAACAGTTGACAGTAATGCCCATGATATAACATGTCTTGGCTTCATGGTGTCAACTCTGGGGCCTCAGATCAATGAAGGCCAGTGAAATCAGATCAAACATATGTAGTATGTTTACATATTCTGTTGTGCTGCAGCAAATAAGAATTTCATTGTCGCATCCGGGACATATGACAATAAAACACTCTTGACTTGACTTGACTTGAAGAAGCGTAATGTGCAGGAAGGAACTGCAGGTGCTGGTTTGCACCGAAGATAGACACAAAGTGCTGGAGTAACTCAGCGGGACAGGCAGTATTTCTGGAGATAAGGAATAGGTGATGTTTCGGGTCGAGACCCGGTAGAGTTGCTGCCTCACAGTGCCAGAGACCCAGCTTCGATCCTGACTACTGGTGCTGCCTGTATGGAGTTTTTTCGTTCTCCCCGTGAGCTGTATTCTCCCGGGTTTGCTCCGGTTTCCTCCCACACTCCAAGCACGTGCAGGTTTGTAGGTTAATTAGTATCTGTAAATTGATTGTCCCCAGTGTGTGTAGGACAGTGCCTGTATACGGCGGGGATTGCTGTACGGCAGGGACTCGATGGGCCGAAGGGTCTGCTTCCACGCTGTATCTCTAAACTAAACAAAACAGCCCTTCCTACACAAATTAGCCGTGAAGCAAATAAGGCCCATGATTAGGAGTTTATTATTACTAATTTTGCCACATACTATATAAAAAACAAACAATTAACTGGAATTCCTGGAAAGGCCGGCAACATCTCCTCATTTTGCATCACATTTAAAGCCTCCCCTTACGCAGGTTTCGTAATGACTCAATTTTGTGACTGGATTTCTGTCCTACATCTGTGAATAGTAATTAGATTTGGCCTGGCAGGGAGCAAGGATGCCTCATGACAGCAAACATTGGCTTAGATCCTGTGTAGCCCCACGACCACATATGCAGAAAGCCCACACAACACTAAGTAGCATGACAGGACAACACTTGTGTTTCTACAACAGGTCATCATGAATACATTGCTGCAGAAATGCTGCAATGTTCAGCCAGAAGTTAATTGCTTTATAATTAAGATTTATGTACAATATACATGGCTTTAATGAGAAACTTTAATTTTCCTTGACATACTGTGCCCTGCATTTAGCAGTCAGTGGTGTAGTCTCTTAGTTTAGTTTAGAGATACAGCGTGGAAACAGGCCCTTCGGCCCACCGAGTCCGCACCGACCAGCGATCCCCGCACATTAACACTACCCTACACACACTCGGGCCAATTTACATCCATACCAAGCCGATTAACCTGCAAACATGCACGTCTTTGGAGTGTGGGAGGAAACCGAAGACCTCTGAGAAAACCCACGCGGTCACGGGGAGAACGTACAAACTCCGTACAGACAGCACCCGTAGTCAGGATCGAACCCGGGTCGCTGGTGCTGTAAGGTAGCAACTCTACCGCTGCGCCACCGTGCCACCCTCTGAGGCATGCATTCCCCCTTGGATGAGATGGGTTCAGAGGGAAATTCATGTTATAGGAGCAGATATAGGAGAGTTATATACCTGTACTCACTGCAGTTTAGAGATGAGGGGGGACTTATTGAAACTTACCGAATAGTGAAAGCCCTGGACAGAGTGGATGTGGAGAGGATGTTTCCACTAGTGGGAGAGTCTAGATTAGAGGTCATATCCTCAGAATAATAGGACATACTTTTAGGAAGGAGGTGAGGAGGAATTTCTTCAGTAAGTGGGTGATGAATCTGTGGAATTCTTTGCCACAGAAGGATGTGGAGGCCAAGTCAGTGGATATTTTGTAGGCAGAGATAGATTTTTGATTAGTACGGGTGTCAGGGGTTACAAGGAGAATAGGGTTAGGAGGGAGAGATAGATCAGCCATGATTAAATGGCGGAGTAGATTTGATGGGCCGAATGGCCTAACTCTGCTTCTAGAATGTATGAAGAGGGATGAAGCAAGGCCATAATGGGAGAGGGAGGGAGGGGGAGAGGGGGGGAGGGGGAGAGGGGGGGAGTGAGGGTGAGGGGGAGGGAGAGACTGACAACATTTAGCCCATTTGTCTAGCAGAGATACATGGCTGATCATCAGAAAAGTACAAGATGACCCCATGTGAGGTGACCGCATATGCCTGTGTAAGGAGATGTATGCGTTTCCGCCCATCTCCCAATGAGTCATTTAAAACTTAAGCCAAGTAGTGAAAGCCAAGAATATAACAGCAATACACAGCATTTTATCATCCCCATGATCTGTGCTGCACTTGATCCAAACAGAAAACCTCTATAGTTTGCTAGTCCCCTCTTCCGAATGGTATGATTTTTTAGTTTTAAATTTTGAGATACAACGCAGAAACAGGCCCTTCAGCCCACCGAGTCCGTGCCGACCAGCGATCCCCGCATACTAGCACTATCCTACACACACTGGGGACAATTTATAATTTTAGTGAAGCCAATTAGCCTACAAACCTGCACGTCTTTGGAGTGTGGGAGGAAACCGGAGCACCCGGGGAAAACCCACGCAGGTCACGGGCAGAACGCGCAAACTCCATACAGACAGCACCCGTAGTCAGGATCAAACCCGGGTCTCTGGCGCTGTGAGGCAGTGACTCTACCACTGCGCCACCGTGATTTGGGGGCTAGGTTTGGAGCGACAAGTAACAGCAGCTGGTGGGCAAGGGGGTCAAATCAGAGCAACTAGAAATGCCTGAATTGCTGCTAGGTTCCATTTCTTCAGCATAGATTTGCCAAAGTGACAGCTGAAAATAAAATGAATGGTAACTGCAGCCAAATTTGTTCAGGCTGCTAAACACCATAACTCTCCCTCTCCCCTCTCCCCTCTCCCCTCTCCCCTCTCCCCTCTCCCCTCTCTCCCTCTCCCCCTCCCTCCCTCTCCCCTCTCCCCTCTCCCCTCTCCCCTCTCCCCTCTCTCCCTCTCCCCTCTCCCCTCTCCCCTCTCTCCCTCTCCCCTCTCCCCTCTCCCCTCTCCCCTCTCCCCTCTCCCCTCTCCCCTCTCCCCTCCCAGTGCAAATTGGAGGAACAGCACCTCATATTTCACTTGGGCAGCTCACACCCCAGCGGTATGAACATTGCCTTCTCTAACTTCATGAAACCCTTGCATTCCCTCTCTCTCCATCCCCTCCCCCTTCCCAGTTCTACTGTCTCTGACTTCGTTTTATCTCTGTTTGTTTTGTTGTTGCCTTCTCCCAGCTAACAATTTCTATATTTTCATTGAGCCTCATTCCCTTTGTCCTGGTTTCACACCTTACACGTCCTTATCTATGTATCCCCCTTTCCCCTGACATCAGTCTGAAGAAGGGTCTCGACCTGAAACGTCACCGATTCCTTCTCTCCAGAGATGCTGCCTGTCCTGTTGAGTTACTCCAGCATCTTGTGTCTATCTTCAGTTTAAACCAGTATCTGTAGTTCCTTCCTACACGTTTGTTCAGGTAACATTTTACATAAATATTCAAGCACGGTGGCGCAGCGGTAGAGTTACTGCCTCACAGCGTAAGAGATCCAGGTTCGATCCTGACTACAGCTGCTGTCTGTACGGAGTTTGTACGTTCTTCCTGGGACCTGCGTGGGTTTTCTCCAGGGGATCTCCAGTTTCCTCCCACACTCCAAAGGCGTACAGGTTTGTAGGTTAGACACAAAAGGCTGGAGTAACTCAGCAGGACGGGCAGCATCCCTTGAGAGAAGAAATGGGTGAAGTTTTGTCTGAAGAAGGGTCTCGACCTGAAACGTCACCCATTCCTTCTCTCCAGAGATGCTGCCTGTCCTGTTGAGTTACTCCAGCTTTTTGCATCTATCTTCGGTTTGAGCCATCACCTGCAGTTTCTTCATACAGGTTTGTAGGTTAATTGGCTTCAAGTAAAGATTGTAAATTGTCCCTAGTGCGTGTTGGATAGTTCTAGTGTACGGGGAACGCTGGGCGGAGCGGACTCGGTGGGCCAAAGTGCCTGTTCCGCGCTGTATCTCTAAACTCAGCTAAACCTGACAAACACACCAGCTGTTGTGTTAGTTGTTTCAGCTTGATGTCATACCTGTGACTTCCTACAGACACGAGGATATTAATATTATTATTAATGAGAGTGGCCTGAATCTCACCGTGTGGAAGGTGCTTGTAACACAGACAGCTCAGCACAATCGAACAGCTGTTATCAAAGATTATATAATATGTTTTAGGCTCAGCATTTGGAAAACATGGGGAGGATATCAAAGCATCACAAAGTCTGAAAAGAATGCACGAAGAATAAGCCACATGGGAGTGTTTTTTTTAAATGGCAAGATAACAATCCAACAAAAAAACTCTTTATGGGGCATGGTCAAATCAGTAAAACATCGTAAAGACCTTCACAGCCAGCGTCACGGTGGTGAAGCGGTAGAGTTGCTGCCTTACGGCACCACAGACCTAGACCCTGACTGCGGGTCCTGTCTGTACGGAGTTCGCACGTTCTCCCCGTGACCGCGTGGGTTTTCTCCAGGTGTTCCAGGATCCCACCCACATTCCAAAGACGTGCAGGTTCGTAGGTTAATAGCCTTCTCTAAATTATCCCCAGTGTGTGTAGCATAGACTCGGTGGGCCGAAGGGCCTTTTTCCATGCTGTACATCCAAACTACACTCAGTTGTCCCGACAAGGTTGAATGAATGCAAATACAATGTCCAATTGTCCACAGGGTGCAGTATAGTAACCGACAGGCAGGTGCGTTCGTCGTGTTAGCTGATGGATAAGTCGAGGCAACAGGACACTGTTGTTTAATAAGGAACTGCAGATGCTGGAAAATGGAAGGTAGACAAAAAAATGCTGGAGAAACTCAGCAGGTGCAGCAGCATCTATGGAGCGAAGAAAATAGACAACGTTTCGGGCCGAAACCCTTCTTCAGACTGATGGGATGTGGGGGGGGGGGGGCGGGGAGAAGAAAGGAAAAAGGAGGAGGAGGAGCCCGAGGGCTGAGGAAGGGGACAGCAAGGACTAACAAAATTGGGAGAATTCAATGTTCATGCCCGCAGGATGCAGAATCCCCAGGCGGAATATGAGGTGCTGTTCCTCCAATTCCCGGTGTTGCTCGCTCTGGCCATGGAGGAGACCCAGGACATTACCCGAGACCCGGGACACTGTTGTTCTTCTCCGAAAGACTTGCAGAAAGAACGTTTGGACCTCGAAGCACAATAAACACACAGAATGATAGGTGGAAATTGGATCCCGATCCAAAATTAATAATATTGGGAATATCAGAACAAAGTATAAAACTTACAACAATTCAAATACATTTTCTTGGTTACAGTATAATTACTGGGAAAAAATTAATACTAAGATTCTGGAAAAATCCAACAACGTCCACAACTAAAATGTGGATTACAGAAATGTCTGAGAAAATGTCTTGGAAAAAATGAGATTTGTATTAAATGACAAACCAGAATTATTTGTTAGAATATGGTCTCCATTTATTGATTTTTTAAAGAGGTAAATTGGTTCTAGCTAGACTGAAACCCGAGCTCAGGATTGGATGAATAACCACGCCTTATAATGTACGCACCTATCTCCAAAACTGATATTGGTAATATTCTTTGGGGTTTTTTCTCTTTCAGTTCTATCTTTTTTTAAATTCTATTAAAAGAACAGAAGCTTTGTATTAATGTAATTGGTAAACAAACCGTGTTGCTATTGTGTGATTATGCTTCTAATAAAAATATATTTCACAAATATGATGTGAACCAATTTTTCAGCCTGCAACTCAAGGCGAAGGGACAATAGCAAGTTCAAGTTCAAGTGAGTTTATTGTCATGTGTCCCTGTATAGGACAATGAAATTCTTGCTTTGCTTCAGCACACAGAACATAGTAGGCATTAACTACAAAACAGATCAGTGTGTCCATATACCATAATATAAATATATACACACATGGATAAACTGGTAAAGTGCAAATAACAGAAAATGGGTTATTAATAATCAGAGTTTTGTCCGAGCCAGGTTTAATAGCCTGATGGCTGTGGGGAAGTAGCTATTCCTGAACCTGGTTGTTGCAGTCTTCAGGCTCCTGTACCTTCTACCTGAAGGTAGCAGGAAGATGAGTGTGTGGCCAGGATGGTGTGGGTCTTTGATGATATTGCCAGCCTTTTTGAGGCAGCGACTGCGATAAATCCCCTCGATGGAAGGAAGGCCAGAGCAGATGATGGACTGGGCAGCGTTTACTACTTTTTGTAGTCTTTTCCTCTCCAGGGCGCTCAAGTTGCCGAACCAAGCCACGATGCAACCGGTCAGTATGCTCTCTACTGTGCACCTGTAGAAGTTAGAGAGAGTCTTCCTTGACAAACCGACTCTCCGTAATCTTCTCAGAAAGCATTTGGCGGCTTTATACAAGATCTAAGAGCAGAATTAGGCCATTCGGCCCTTCGTCTCCACTCATTCAATCATGGCTGATCTATCTTTCCCTCTCAACCCCATTCTCCTGCCTTCTCCCCGTAACCCTGGCACCCGTACTAATCAAGAATCTGTCAATCTCTGCCATAAAAATACCCCATGATTTAGCCTCCACAGCTGCCTGTGGCAATGAATTCCACATACATTCCTTATCTGCACTGTATACCTGGGAATCATTAATAATTTCACATGGGGAACATTTAATGGAGATGTGAGAGGCAAGTTTTTAGTTTTAGTTTCGTTTTTAGTTTAGTTTAGAGATACAGCACGGAAACTGATCCTTCGACCAGCGATCCCCGCACATTAACACTATCCTACACACACTAGGGACAATTTTTACATTTTATACCAAGCCGATTAGCTTACAAACTGGTACGTCTTTGGAGTGTGGGAGGAAACCGCAGCACCCGGAGAAATCCCACGCAGGTCACGGGGAGAACGTGCAAATTCAGTTTTTATGACTGTCAATACTTAAACTTTCTTCCATGGTGGCACAGCGGTAGAGTTGCTACCTTGCAGCATCAGAAACCCGCATTTGATCCCATCCACGGGTGCTGTCTGTATGGAGTTTGCACGTTCTCCCCGAGACCTACGTGGGTTTTCTCCTAGATCTCTGGGTTCCTCCCACACTCCAAAGACGCACAGGTTTGTTGGTTAATTGGCTTGGTATACATGTAAATTATCCCCAGAGTGAGTGTGAGTGTGTGTGTGTGTGTGTGTGTGTGTGTGTGTGTGTGTGTGTGTGTGTGTGTGTGTGTGTGTGTGTGTGTGTGTGTGTGTGATAGTGTTAGTGTGTGAGGATCGCTGGTTAGCACAGACTCGGTGGGCCGAAGGGCCTGTTTTCATACTACATCTCTAAACTAAACTAACATCACCCAATACCACAGGTTTTGGTTGAGAGAACATCGATTTACAGTGCCGTTATTTTACTGTAATCATTGTCCCAGTAAATTTATCATGGAAACTTTTTAATTCTTTGCATGAAATTAAATTTGTTCTTGTTGTTGCTGAATCAGAGAAGGACTTTGTTCTTACTTTAGGATGGCAAAAAGCTCTTTGTACAAACTAGACGCCTGTGTGGGAACTAAATCCCAGCTGGCTGCTCATTGCACATGTTTGTATATTCAAATTAAGGCAGGACTCGTATCTTATCAGACATTTAGCGAGGGACAAAGGGACTATTCAGACAACCTAAAACTCAGCTACTGTTATTGCTAGTTATGGTTGAAATGTAGAGGAGTTTGACAAACAGTGATTACACCCCTCAGACTAAACCGCAGGCACTCTGATGCACACATTTGATTGATTGATTGATTGATTGATTGATTGATTGATTGATTGATTGATTGATTGATTGATTGATTGATTGATTGATTGATGGATGGATTGATGGATGGATTGATGGATGGAATGGATGGAAACAGGCCCTTCAGCCCATTGAGTGCATGTCGACCATCGATCATCTGCTTACACCAATCCTAAATTATCTCACTTCCGCATCTACTCCCGACACACTAGGGACAATTTATACAGGCTAAAGGGCCTGTCCCACGTAGGCGATTTTTTCGGCCGAAAAATTGGCGACTGGACCCCGCCACGACAATGTCTACGACAACCTACCGCCTAGTCGACGGCAAGCTACCGACAACCGGCGACCCATTAGGACGTCCACCTACGTCCACCCGCAACAAGCTACGAACCTGTCGGCGACAACTGAAGACAATTCAGTCGCCGGCACCTGTCGCCGGTTGACGTTGGTAGTCGTAGGTTGTCGCCAAAGTCAGCACCCGGCGACTCTTTTAAGCCCCTGTCCCACTTAGGAGACCTAAACAGCAACCTCTGGTGACCTTGCCTGCCTCCCAAAAAAAAAAAATCAAGGTCGAGGTGACCTGCAACCTCCTACCACCTCCCACGCACATGTTGAAAACCTTCCTCGACTATGAAGAAAACCAGCTTCAATTAGACCTGCGACTAAAAAAGGATCGATTTTTAAAACAGCAACCTATTTTTAGTCGAGGCCGGTTTTAATCATGATGAAAAAATAGCAGCGACCTAGATGAAGCCTCGACCATGCGGAGACCACTTTCGCCCATTAGGGAGAGTGACCAAAACCTCCGGTGACCTCATGGAAACCTTGGGTGGCGGGCAAGGTCACCAGAGGTTGCTGTTTAGGTCTCCTAAGTGGGACAGGGGCTTTAGGTGACTTGTGGAGACGACTCACGACCATACAGGCGCAACCCTGCGACCATGTGGTGACAGCCTAGTCTCCTGTAGTCACCGAAAGAAATTGCGTAAGTGGGACAGTGCACTTTAATAACCTACAAACCCGCAGTTCTTTGGCATGTAGAAGGAACACACCCCACTGGGGTATAAACTGCCCATGCATCGGTATCAACAATCAGAGTAATCTTGCAATGGATCTATGGAACTGCCCGCACGGAATCAAACACTGCTGCACTCCACCATGTGTTATAAACCTCATTAAATGTCACGGTATTAATGGCACTCCTTAAAACATTCATTCCAGTCCAAAGTGGGAAAGGTGTGTCTAGATTCCTGTAATATATCTTTTACAGGCATTTAATTTCTACGTTTAATTGCAGGAACTATCTTTATCGTTTGTACAGCTGGTGACAACTTTCTCATCCAAATACAACGTGTTCACTCATAAAAGGTGTGTCAAGTGATTATAGGAATAGGTAAAGTCAATAGACAGGTGTGCTCCTGCAATTGATACCCAACTGGTCTTCTTATAATTAACACATCATATTATCTTCTCCATAAAAACCAAAAACTGTAGACGCTGGCTTGTACACAAAAGGACACAAAGTGCTGGAGAAACTCAGTGGGTCAGGACACATCTCTGGAGAACATGGGACTGAAGAAGGGTCTCAACCCAAACCTACACCTATCCATGTTCTCCAGAGATGCTGCCTGACCCACTGGGTTACTCCAGCACTTTGTGTCCTTATGGAAACAGGCTCTTGTGTAGATGGGACATGTTGGCCGGTGTGGGGAGGTTGGGTCAAAGTTTCCATGCCGTAAGACTCTATGACTCTAATACAAGGTGGTACCAATATTTTTCTTGTTCATGTTTCTGCCTTCAGTGGGACTGGCTACTGCTCCAGCTGGGTCTAACAAATTGTTAGCTCATCTGAAAATTGATTTGTTGTCTAACTGCTGTAAGTGTCTATATTCATAATGTTACAGTCACTAAAGCAGGAGAATGGTTTAATGTGAACTGGTCATTTGCTGAACAAGCATTGGCTACATTATGTGTAGAGAAGGAACTGCAGATGCTGGTTTAAACCAGAGTTAGATACAGAATGCTGGAGTAACTCAGTGGGACAGGCAGCATCTCGGGAGAGAAGGAATGGGTGATGTTTCGGGTTTTTGAACCGAAACGTCACCCATTTAAGTTTAAGAATAAGGAGTTTAAGAATAAGTGGTAAGCCATTTAGAACAGAGACGAGGAAACACTTTTTCCACACAGAGAGTTGTGAGTCTGTGGAATTCTCTGCCTCAGAGGGCGGTGGAGGCAGGTTCTCTGGATGCTTTCAAGAGAGAGCTAGATAGGGCTCTTAAAAATAGCGGAGTCAGGGGATATGGGGAGAAGGCAGGAACGGGGTACTGATTGGGGATGATCAGCCATGAACACATTAAATGGCGGTGCTGGCTCGAAGGGCCGAATGGCCTACTCCTGCGCCTAATGTCTATTGTCTATTGTCATTCCTTCTCTCCAGAGATGCCGCCTGTCCCGCTGATTACTCCAGCATTTTTGCGTTTGTCCACATTATGCTCCAGAACGCCAGAACGCCATTTCACCGTATCATTAAGGTCATCAGGTCACACTAACACTATCCTACTTACTACAGACAATTTACAATTTGACCAGCACACTTGTACGTCTTTGGAATGTGCAAGGAAACTGGAGCATCCGGAGAAATCCCACACGGTCACCCGGAGATAGCTTCATTGGGACATTAACCAAAAAGATTAGTAGTTAGAGAAAGTAGTTCAAAAGGTCATAAGTGATTGGAGCAGAATTAGGCCATTCAGCCCATCAAGTCTACTCCGCCATTCAATCATGGCTGATCTATCTCTCCCTCCTAACCCCATTCTCCTGCCTTCTCCCCATAACTCCTGGCATCTGTGCTAATGAAGAATCTATCTATCTCCACCTTAAAAACATCCACTGACTTGGCCAATGAACACACCCTCAGTGACGGAGAGATATTGAAAGTCAGCAACAATAGCTCCAATTCATTCCTTCAGTTTGACCAGAAATCCAATCGCCTTTGTATGGTATAAAAAGCGTTGTAATTCTGTAAAAGCTTTGAAAAATGTTCCCGATGTTGGGGGAGTCCAGAACCAGGGGTCACAGCTAAAGAATAAGGGGTGGGCCATTTAGAACTGAGATGAAGACAAATGTTTTCACCCAAAGAGTTGTGAATCTGTGGAATTCTCTGCCACAGAAGACAGTGGAGGCCAATTCACTGGATGTTTTCGAGAGAAAGTTAGATATTGCTCTTAGGGCTAACGGGATTAACGGATACGGGGAAAAAGCAGGAACGGGGTACTGATTCTGGATTATCAGCTATGATCATATTGAATGGCGGTGCTGGCTCGAAGGGCCGAATGGTCTACTCCTGCACCTATTTTCTATGTTTCTATGTAATGAGCACATCAAACTCCAGTGACTGGAGAAACTCAACGGGTGAGGCAGCATCTATGGAGCGAAGGAAAAGGTGACATTTCAGGTCGAGACCCTTCCTCAGACCTTTCAGAAGAAGGGCTTCGTCCTGAAACGCCACCTCTTCCTTCGCTCCATAGATGCTGCCTCACCCGCTGAGTTTCTCCAGCGTTTTTGTCTACCTTCGATTTTTACAGCATCTGCAGTTCCTTCTTAAACAAACTCCAGTGACTTGGTATGTACAAGTTGAGCTGTGTCGATGACACTAACCCTGTTGACGTGAATGAACACTCCATGCTGAAAATCTAATACACAAAAATGTATTACTACTTGTAAAGCAGCAGCTTGTGACGGTGACAATTGGAAATAAACAAGAGACAAGGGTTTTAAAACATGACAATTAACTCTCTAGAACTGAGAACAATTTGTCTTGACAATGCATGCATGCTGTGGAGCTTTGAGGCCACCTGTTTGCATTTATATTTTGTTTAAAGGTCTCTGCTCAGAAATGCCTCTAACTGCTTTAAAGATTGAGGAGACTTTAGTTTAGAGATACAGCGCGGAAACAGGCCCTTCAGCCCACAGGGTCCGCGCCGACCAGCGATCCCCGCACACCAACACTATCCTACACACACTCTGAACAAGATACAATTTTTCCGAAGCCAATTAACCTACAAACCTGTGCGTCTTTGGAGTGTGGGAGGAAACCAGAGCATCTCGGAGAAAGCCCACGCAGGTCACGGGGAGAACGTACAAACTCCGTACAGACAGCACCCGTAGTCGGGATCGAGCCCGGGGTCTCTGGCGCTGTGAGGCAGCAACTCTACCTCTGCGCCACCGTGCCGACCTTCACAAACTCAACGTGATGGGGATTTGGAATTCACTGCCACAAGTGCATGACTATTGGCAAATCAAATTCCTTGTTTATTTACATACTTGACTAATAAATTAATTACAAGGTCAGTGTGGGCAAGTTAGACAATAGACAACAGGTGCAGGAGTAGGCCATTCGGCCCTTCGAACCAGCACCACCATTCAATGTGATCATGGCTGATCATCCACAATCAGTACCCCGTTCCTGCCTTCTCTCCATATCCCCTGACTCCGCTATCTTCAAAAGTCCTATCTAGCTCTCTCTTGAAAGTATCCAGAGAACCGGCCTCCACCACCCTCTGAGGCAGAGAATTCCACAGACTCACAACTCTCTGTGTGAAAGTTTGGCCGAAGGGCCCGTTTCCCTGCTGTGTGACTCTGTGACTCTGAATTGCGACCAATTTGTAGTCAATGATTCATTTTAAATCCAAGCCTGATGGACTTTAATTCACCAATGACAGTGTGGCACTTGGAGAAAGGGTGGAGAGGCTCAAAGGGCTGAAGTGCAAGTTCCACGTTCTAACTACGATGGCTGAGAGGTCACAGAGCATTGTGTGACGGGTTTTCACTAAAGTCTGAAAACAGTGAAGATATCCAATCATTGTGCAATCTTCAATTCCAGTTATAACCCCTCCGCAAATGAAGCCGTCACAGTGCCAATTTGCATTTACACCAAGACAATTAACCTACCAACCTGTACGTCTTTGGAGTGTGGGAGGAAACCAAAGATCTCGGAGAAAACCCACGCAGGTCACGTGGAGAACGTACAAACTCCGTACAGACAGCACCTGTTGTCGGGATCGAACCTGGGTCTCTGGCGCTGTGAGGCAGCAACTCTACCGCTGCGACACTGTGCTGTGTCTTATTTTGCATTTGAAAACCAATTGGGAAAATAAACCGTCAGATGTTGCTTTGAGCTATGAAGAGGTAGGACTCTCATGCCTGCCAGCACACCATTGTAAAAATGATTCAGTACCTGTCCCTGTCCTTTATAAGTAACTGAAGGAGAAGTCACAAATGAAGAATAAGGATGAGTCTGCGGAATTCATTGCCACAGACGGCTGTGGAGGCCAAGTCAATGGATATTTTTAAGGCAGAGTTTGATATATTCTTAATTAGTTCAGGTGTCTGAGGTTATGGGGAGAAGGCAGGAGAATGGGGTTGTGTGGGAAAGATTGATCAGCCAAATTTGAATGGCGTAGTAGACTCGATAGACCGAACGGCCTAATTCAGCTCCTTTCACTTAACAGGAATAAAAACTGAATCACAGAATTGAAACAGGAAACATGTCTGAACAATGGAAAATTTCAATAGTCATTGTGAAAACAGGCCCTTCGGCCCAACTTACCCATGCCAGCCTACATGTCCCATCTACACGAGTTCCCACCTGCCTGCGTATGGCCCACAAACCTGTCCTATCTTCATATCTGTCTAAAGGTTTCTTAAACATTACGATAGTACCTGCCTCAACTACCTCCTCCGAAACATCCTCCACAACCAGGGGTCACAGTTTAAGAATAAGGGGTCGGCCATTTAGGACGGGGATGAGGAAACATTTTTTCACCCACAGAGTTGTGAATCTGTGGAATTCTCTGCCACAGATGGCAGTGGAGGCCGATCCACTGGATGTTTTCAAGAGGGAGTTAGATTTAGCTCTTAGGGCTAAAGGAATCAAGGGATATGGGGCGAAAGCAGGAACGGGGTACTGATTTTAGATCAGCCATGATCATATTGAATGGCGGTGCTGGCTCGAAGGACCGAATGGCCTACTCCTGCACCTATTTTTGTATGTTTCTCAGCTTCTATGTCCCACACACCCACCACCCTGTGCGTGAAAATGTTACCCCTGGATGGGCCGAATGGCCTAATTCTATTCTTATAATGTGAATATTTTAAAGTATCTTTATTTGCAGGGAAAACAACAATACAGAGACACTCATACATTCGGTATCAAAGTCAGGGTCTACAATACTTTCCAGCACCATAATATTCAATGCAGTGATTAATTTGTGAAAATGTTAGTAGGGCTCCACACAGAAGCCTATTATATTAAAGACAGCAGTGAGTCAGCACCGAACAAGGACACCAAATAAATGCCAAAGCATAAGGATCATGCTGTTAATTTAATTTTCCATTTTAATTAAACACGTCCTGACATTACCCACCCACGGATATAGTGGAGCGAATATGAGAACGACTTTTGTTTAAAGTTATTGTGTAGGAAGGAACTGCAGATGCTGGTTTACACCGAAGACACACACTAAATGCTGGAGTAACTCAGCGGGACAGGCAGCATCTCTGGAGAGAAGGAATGGGCGATATTTCGGGCTGAGACCCTGTGGCAGTCTGTGCAAAGAAGGGTCTCGAACCAAAACATCACCCATTCCTTCTCTCCAGAGATGCTGCCTGTCCCGCTGAGTTACTCCAACATTTTGTCTATCGATTATTGAAGTTATCCAAATCCAAACTCATCAGCATTCGTGTTCATTCATCAGTGATTCATGGGCATTGTCAATTGGGGTATGTTTTTGGACTGGTAACCTACAGGATCTGGCGGCATAAATACACACAATTTTCAAACCTACATTGGACTCGTAACCGAAGATAGACACAAACATAGAAACATAGAAATTAGGTGCAGGAGTAGGCCATTCGGCCCTTCGAGCCTGCACCGCCATTCAATATGATCATGGCTGGAGTAACTCAGCGGGACAGGCAGCATCTCTGGAGAGAAGGATTGGGTGACGTTTCGGGTTGAGACCCTCATTCAGACAGAGTCAGGGGAGAGGGAAACCAGGGATATGAACAGGTGCAGAACAAATCTGTGCCGGCACCGATGACTCAGGAAAGGTTGAGCCGAGCCCACAATGCTCCATTGTTGGCTGTGGAGGTGATAAGAAAGGGATGCGAACCGTGAAATCAATACTCACACTGCTGGGTTGCAAGCTGCCCAAGCAAAACAAGTTACAGCTAAACATCAAGGCTGGCAGTCCAGTCATTAATATGCAGGAAATCATGTCTATAGCCAGGTCAATGTTGTGAGCAATTACATGCCTATGTTCATCGACATCAACTAATCCTGCCACGGCTCCACATTATCCCTCAAGACACACCATCCTGTCCATAAGTTCACAAGTGATAAGAGCAGAATAATCTTCACTAGGTGATATCTCCATTCTCCCAACACAAGGTGTGAGGCGAAGTTCTTCCTTGTTTGAATTGTTACTTTGCGATTTTATTTTGTGTTCATAAGTGATTGGAGCAGAATTAGGCCATTCGGGCCCATCAAGTCTACTCCACCATGGCTGATCTATCTCTCTCCCTCCTAACCCCATTCTCCTGCCTTCTCCCCGTAACCCCTGACACCCGTACTAATCAATGCTCATTCCCATCTTGCCCCCTTTATGATTGTGAACTTTGATTTCAATACAAAGAGCACGAGTGCGGCACGGTGGCGCAGCGGTAGAATTGCTGCCTCACGGCGCCAGAGACGTGGGCTTGATCCTGACTCACAGGGTGGTGAATCTGTGGAATTCATCGCCACAGAAGACTGTGGAGGCCGGGGTCAAGGAGAGAGCGTTCACATCGCGGCCCTGTTTCCACCAATCTTTCCACTGCCACGCACAAGAAGCGACAAGACAGACACCATTGTATGCAGATGCTGAGACGTGTGTCCAGCCCTGGCTGAACAGCTTCTAATCTTGTGTGTGGACTCTATAAGAAGAAGGCTGCGGAGACCAAGTCAATGGATATTTTTACGGCAGAGATAGATAGATTCCTGATTAGTGCGGGTGTCATGGGTTATGGGGAGAAGGCAGGAGAATGTGGTTAGGAGGGAGAGATAGATCAGGCATTATAGAATGGCGGAGTGGACTTGTTGGGCCGAATGGCCTAATTCTCAACCCGAAACGTTGCCTATTTCCTTCGCTCCATAGATGGTGCCTCACCCGCTGAGTTTCTCCAGCATTTTTTTGTCTACCTTCAGTTAGCTCCCAAAGCCAGATTACATGAAGCATTAGTCAGGCCTTCCCTTATTAGATTCAAAATGGGAACAAAAAGATGTTATGATGTAATTCACTTATGCATTACTAGAAGATAGACACAGAGTGCTGGGGTAACTCAGCGGGTCAGGCAGCATCTCTGGAGAAAAAGGATGGGTGATGTTTCGGATCGGGACCCTTCCTCAGACTGTCTGAGACAGAATCAAAAGAAGAGTCCCGACCCGAAACGTCACCTATCCTTTTTCTCCAGAGATGCTGCCTGTCCCGCTGAGTTACTCCAGCATTTAGTGTCTACCTTTGGTGTAAAGCAGCATCTGCAGTTCCTTTCCGCATAACAAGATGATGTTGATGGTACTTTAGTTAACTGGGTGGTACTTATGTTGGTGACGTCTTCAACACTTGGCAGGAGGTCTGGGGCAGTATCTCTACCTCGGCACTCAGGAGTAATAATTGGCACACCAACAATTTTCTCTTTCTGAGCTGCCAGTGAATAAGTCAATGCTGAGCAAACAACAGATGCACAACAAAGCATGCCTTCATATCAAGAATATTAATCTGCTAGTTACAAAAAAAGGCAAGGTACTTGCATGCGTAATTCAGTGCAGCTGCATAATTATTGCCTCTAACCTCATCAATGTAGCCCCCTGTTCTACTGTGCTGATGCAGTAACATAGAAATTAGGTGCAGGAGTAGGCCATTCGGCCCTTCGAGCCTGCACCGCCATTCAATACGATCATGGCTGATCATCCAACTCGGTATCCTGTACCTGCCTTCTCTCCATACCCCTGGTCCCTTTAGCCACAAGGGCCACATCTAACTCCCTCTTAAATATAGCCAATGAACTGGCCTCAGCTACCTTCTGTGGCAAAGAATTCCAGAGATTCACCACTCTCTGTGTGAAAAATGTTTTTCTCATCTCGGTCCTAAAAGATTTCCCCCTTATCCTTAAACTGTGACCCCTTGTTCTGGACTTCCCCAACATCGGGAACAATCTTCCTGCATCTAGCCTGTCCAACCCCTTATGAAATTTTGTAAGTTTCTATAAGATCCCCCCTCAATCTTCTAAATTCCAGCGAGTACAAGCCGAGTCTATCCAGTCTTTCTTCATATGAAAAGTCCTGCCATCCCAGGAATCAGTCTGGTGAACCTTCTCTGTACTCCCTCTATGGCAAGAATGTCCTTCCTCAGATTAGGAGACCAAAACTGTACGCAATTAGGTGCAGGAGTAGGCCATTCGGCCCTTCGAGCCTGCACCGCCATTCAATACGATCATGGCTGATCATCCAACTCGGTATCCTGTACCTGCCTTCTCTCCATACCCCTGGTCCCTTTAGCCACAAGGGCCACATCTAACTCCCTCTTAAATATAGCCAATGAACTGGCCTCAGCTACCTTCTGTGGCAAAGAATTCCAGAGATTCACCACTCTCTGTGCGAAAAATGTTTTTCTCATCTCGGTCCTAAAAGATTTCCCCCTTATCCTTAAACTGTGACCCCTTGTTCTGGACTTCCCCAACATCGGGAACAATCTTCCTGCATCTAGCCTGTCCAACCCCTTATGAAATTTTGTAAGTTTCTATAAGATCCCCCCTCAATCTTCTAAATTCCAGCGAGTACAAGCCGAGTCTATCCAGTCTTTCTTCATATGAAAAGTCCTGCCATCCCAGGAATCAGTCTGGTGAACCTTCTCTGTACTCCCTCTATGGCAAGAATGTCCTTCCTCAGATTAGGAGACCAAAACTGTACGCAATACTCCAGGTGTGGTCTCAACAAGGCCCTGTACAACTGCAGTAGAACCTCCCTGCTCCTATACTCAAATCCTTTTGCTATGAATCTCCTTAAGAGTACCTCCTTAAGAGGCAGATTCAAGACTATTTATTGTCCTATGTCCCGAAAAGGAAGAACAAAATTCTTACTTGCGGCAGCGCAACAGATATTTAGTTACAGCGCGGAAACAGGCCCTTCGGCCCACCGAGCCCGCTCTGACCAGCGATCACCCCGTACACTAGGACTATCCTACACACACTAGGGGGCAATTTACAATTTTACCGAAGCCAATTAACCTACAAACCTGCACGTCTTTAGATTGTGGAAAGGAACCGGAGCACCGGGAGAAAACCCACATGATCACATGGAGAACATGCAAACTCCGTACAGACAGCGCCTCGCAGCGCCAGAGACCCAGGTTCGATCCTCACTATGGGTGCTGTTTGTACGGGCTTTGTATGTTCTCCCCGTGACCTGCCCAATGTATAATTGCTTATGTAACAATCAATATTAATTGAACCATTTGACAGTAGCCTACGAGATGAGGAGACAAACACTGAGCCACTGATCCAACCATCGCTGGGACATTAATACAGGAAGCCAAACCAACTCGTATTATCTTTTTGCTTCCTGTGTCCATAAATAATCTTTCCTGCAGCCTTAAAAGGGCCGTGTATGGTCCGTGTTATGCAGCAGAGTTATCATCAGTTTCTGTTGAAGATAGACACAGAAAGCTGGAGTAACTCAGCGGGACAGGCAGCATCTCTGGAGAGAAGGAATGCGTGACGTTTCAGGTCGAGACCCTTCTTCAGATCGAAGCGTCACCCATTCCTTCTCTGCAGAGATGATGCCTGTCCCGCTGAGTTACTCCAGCATTTTGTGTCTATCTTCGGTTTAAACCAGCATCTGCAGTTCCTTCCTACACAATAGTGGACAGAAATACCGCAGGCTCAAAGAAACACTGAAGTAAATGGAAGCAGTGAATCTCTCTCATGCACACAGATGCTAAATAATATTTATACAGCACCCAACCCCCCCAATGCTTTCTCCAAAATAGGACTGCGGATCAGTATTTTCTCACACCGCTGCCCAGACCGTCACACAAACCAACCTCCCTTCCATCGACTCCATCCACACCTCACGCTGCCTCGGCAAGGCCAGCAGCATCATCAAGGATGAGTCACACCCTGACCACTCCCCTCCACCCCTTCTCCCCTCTCCCATCAGGCAAAAGTTACAGAAGTGTGAAAACGCACACCTCCAGATTCAGTTTCTTCCCAGCTATTATCAGGCAACTGAACCATCCTACCACAACCAGAGAGCCGTCCTGAACTACTATCTACCTCATTGGTGACCCTCGGACTATACTTGATAGATCAGCCATGATTGAATGGCGGAGTAGACTTGACGGGCCGAATGGCCTAATTCTGCTCCTATCAATTATGACCTTGTGAAGTGGGGGCGCTGTCTCATGCAGCTGCGGCTCGCCTACAGTCGTCTGTCTCTTCTTTTTTCTTTTTCTTTTGTCCTGGTGTTTTAGTTTATTTCGTTTATTTTAGTTGTGTATGTTTGTGGGGGGGGGGGGGTGTGGGGGGGGGACTTGTTTTAGTCTCTTCCTTCGGGGGGGATGCGACCTTTTCTTTGTCGTATCCCCGTCTCCGTGTGCGCTGAGGCCTAATCGCGGAGCTGGCAGCCTCCAACTGAGGACCGACCTCGAGGTTCCCGGAGGCAGAGCCAGGACTCACCATCGCGAAGCTGGCCGACTTCGGGGCTGTGGTGGCGTTGTGGCAGCGGCGGCCCGATTTCGGAACCTCGGAGGCTTCGGCCGCGGGCCCAGTGGACGACAACACCGGGAGCTCGCGGGTCCCAGGTTGGTGACCGATTCACCGCAGCTCCCGCAACAGCAGCTTCGTCCGCTGGACTGGAGGGCGGCAGCTTCGTCCGTCCCCGGGCTGCGGAGTTTGAACCGGCCCGTTCGCGGAGCTCGGATTCGGCCGCGGGTCTTACCATCACCCGGCAGGGGGGCCCAGCATCGAAAGCCTGGATCGCCTCAACACAGAGGGAGAACAAGGAGTGAAGAGACAAGGACTTTAAGACTTTTGTCCATCACAGTGAGGAGGTGCCTGGTAGACTCACTGTGGTGGATGTTAAACTGTGTTAAGTGTGTGTTCTGTTACTTTATTCTATGTTATGACTGCAAGGTACGCAATTTTGTTCAAACTGAAAAGTCTGAATGACAATAAAGGAAACTTTATACTTTATACTTTATACCAATAAACCTGCTCATCGCCCTATTCTCCATGAAGGCATCTTTAAAAATCCTCATCTCTGACAATATTCGCCTCCATCACTTTAGCTCAATTTGCATTCTGATTGATTATGTGCATTGCTTTAGGGCACTTCTCAGCGTTACAAATGCTGGGAAAGTCACGCAGAAAGTGAACTATCAATTCCAAAAACCACCCGTTTTAATTTCTGTCCTGAGAATTAAAATGCGATTCTTTCTCCCCTTTTAAAAAAAAAAAGTCAATCTCGATTCATTCATGGGACTTTTGTGGTTATAATTGCTCAAAACAGACAATGTCGGAAGCACTCTGCATCTTTGATCGGACTTTGCTGGCTTTAACTAGTGTTAACCGCCTATATGGTTATATGGTTATATAAACGTTATTCCCTTATCATGTATCTGTACACTGTAAATGGCTCGATTGTAATCATGTATTGTCTTTCCGCTGACTGGTTAGCACGCAACAAAGGCTGTTCATTTTATCTTAGTACATGTGACAATAAACTAAATTGAACTGTGTTTCCATATTTCTTTATAACAGAGGAGGCCATTTGGCCCATCACGCCTGTGCTGGCTCTCAAAGCAATCCTATCGCCTACTCCTAGCCACCCCTATGTTCCCACTGAGCCAGTGTTCTCCACAGCTGCTCCCCCTAAAACCCGCTCACCTTACACTTCATGTAGAATAGAACTGGGAAGGGGAAAGGATGGAGAGAGAGGGAAAGCAAGGGATAACTAAATCAATATTCATACCGCTGGAGTGTAAGCTGCCCAAGCGATTTATTCTACATTTTCCTTGAACCTCATCTCTTTTGATGTCTCTTCACACCTTACACTTCCTTATCTCTGTGTCTCCCCCTCCCCCGATTCTCAGTCTGACGAAGGGTCTCGACCTGAAATGTCACCCATTCCTTCCATCCGGAGATGCTGCCTGCCCTGCTGAATGACTCCAGCATCTGCAGTTCCTTCCCACACAAGATCAGCCATGATCACAATGAATGGCTGTGCTGGCTCGAAGGGCCGAATGGCCTCCTCCTGCACTTATTTTCAGTGTAAGAGGTTGGCGAGGCCACATTTGTCGCACTGTGATGGACACAAAGTGCTAGAGTAACTCAGCAGGTCAGGCAGCATCTCTGGGGAAGATGGATGGGTGACGTTTTAGATCGGGACCCTTCTTCAGACTGAAAGGAGAGAAGGGGCGGAACTGGAGGGTTGGAAAAGGTCAGTAAATGTCAGGGCCAGCAGCAGCAGAAGAACTTTTGGATCTTGCTGGTTCCAGGAGATAATCAGTGTTTGAATCAGACTTCATGCTCCACTCCCCTCAAGATACAATTGCTTTAGCTGTTTGGTGCAACAACATGTCAGCATGTCAGAGGAGCAATGTAACTGATTTAATGACACACACTGACTATACCCCGAGGTTCTTGCTCCAGGGGCAACTATCTAATTTAAGCTAAACTCATCGCAAATCCTGCAAACAAAAAAAATCTTTTGCACAGCGGCACGGTGGCGCAGCGGTAGAGTTGCTGCCTCACAGCGCCAGAGACCCGGGTTCGATACTGACTGCGGGTGCTGTCTGTATGGAGTTTGTACGTTCTCCCCGTGACCTGCATTGGTTTTCTCTGAGATCTTCGGTTTCCTCCCACACTCCAAAGACGTACAGGTTTGTAGGTTAATTGGCTTCGGTGAAAATTGTGAGTGAGTGTGTGTGTGTGTGTGTGTGTGTGTGTGTATGTGTGTGTGTGTGTGTGTGTGTGTGTGTGTGTGTGTGTGTGTGTGTGTGTGTGTGTGTGTGTGTGTGTGTGTGTGTGTGTGTGTGTGTGTGTGTGTGTGTGTGTGTGGAAGTGTTAATGTGCGGGGATCGCTGGTCGGTACGAACTCGGTGGGCCGAAGGGCCTGTTTCCGCGCTGGATCTCGGCTGGGGGGGGGCAGGAAGATGCATATAGCAAGGAGAGGGGGGGGGGGAGATAGTGGATAGGGGAGAGAGTGGTGGGGGTGGGGTTGAGAAAGAAAGGATCACCATGCAGGGAGGGAGAGGAGAGGGAGGTACTCAGCAAGCACAGGGCACAGCGTGAAGATTTCCTGAGAAATGTTGACAGCACCTGAGCCAATTCCTTCCCTTCAGTGCTTGTGTTTAATTATCACTCCACGGATCCGATTGCGGATTTGCTCCTGCACAGATATATTTATTTCGTAGGCTTGGCAATGGTTAACAAGACTGACAAATACCCAACCCTGTAATGACTATTGCATAATATATCGTGCAGCCACCCCTGCAGTAATGCTACCTGCCTCTGCCAATCAGCTCAAATGTAACAGATCGACAGTGATGAGTAGACCTTGGCTCACTTAGCAGATGAACCATGATTTTAAAATTGCTTTTTTTTTTTTATTAGACTCAGCGGGTGAGGCAGCATCTCTGGAGCGAAGGAATAGGTGACGTTTCGGATCGAGACCCTTCTTCAGACATCAGTATTGTGCTCGGGGTAACCCAATTCTGATAGTCATAAGATAGACACAAAAAGCTGGTTGCATCTGGTGTAGATCGTTTTTTTTTTAAAGATTTATTTATAACTTGTTTAAGAAAGAACTGCAGATGCTGGAAAATAGAAGGTACACAAAAATGCTGGAGAAACTCAGCGGGTGCGGCAGCATCTATGGAGCGAAGGAAATAGGCAACGTTTCGGGTCGTGAAGAAGGGTCTCGACCCGAAACTTTGCCGATTTCCTTTGCTTTATTTATAACTTAATTTATTGAAAAGAGACACAGAATGCTGGTGTAACTCAGCGGGTCAGACATCATCTCTGGAGAAAAGGAATAGGTGACATATCGGGTCGAGACCCTTCTTTAGGCTCCACCCGAAACGTCACCCATTCCTTCTCTCCAGTGATGCTGCCTGTCCCGCTGAGTTACTCCAGCTTTTTGTGTCAGTCTTCAGTTTAAACCAGCATCTGCAGTTCCTTCCAACATCCATTCCCTCCAAGCCTTGCAACATTCGATAAGTTTCAATGAGGTCCGCCCTCATTGAAGTATATCATGTGTACTTCATATATGATGCAGTGTACTCAGTATATCATGCAGCCTCTTTGGATTGATGAACAAGACTGACAGGGTTAACTAGTCCGAATGAAAGATCACGCCAGCTCAGTTACTCTCTCGCAAATGTTGCCTGACCCAACCAAGTTGATATAGGCTCCTCATTACACATTTTGTCTGCTTCACTGCAAGATCTAGATTGGATGTAGTACGCTGAAATGCTCTAGGTAGAGTATCACTCAGCACTGGACAATTTTTTGTGTGTGTGTGTGTGTGTGTGTGTGTGTGTGTGTGTGTGTGTGTGTGTGTGTGTGTGTGTGTGTGTGTGTGTGTGTGTGTGTGTGTGTGTGTGTGTACGTGTGTGTGTACGTGTGTGTGTGTGTCTGTGTGTGCACGTGTGTGTGCACGTGTGTGTGTACGTGTGTGTGTGTGTGTGTCTGTGTGTGTGTACGTGTGTGTGTACGTGTGTGTGTACGTGTGTGTGTACGTGTGTGTGTACGTGTGTGTGTGTGTGTGTGCGTGTGTGTGTGCCCGCGTGCAAAGATGGCTATTCAGAAAAGGTAGGTATGGGCAGGACTGGAAACATATCGAAATATTAACATTTAATGACATCTCGAGGTGGAATAATACCCCGAAGGTTTTTCTTTTGCATTCTAATACATAATAGATCTTCTGTGCCGAGTCTCTTAGGGTTGCAGTAGAATTTCTGCACAAAAATAAAGAGCTTATTCAAAAAGAGAGATGGAAATAAAAATCTGCATGAGCGCTGCGCATTTTGCAAAATGTAAGTAATGGCTTACTAATTTATAATTAGACCATACATATGCAGGAAGGGACCAGTGGATTCAACGATCCGACATTCAGAAAGGGCACATCTTTTGTTTGCAAAGGGAAAATAAAATACAGCGGAATAGTGAAAGGCCTGGATGGAGTGGATGTGTAGAGGATGTTTCCACTCGTGGGAGAGTCCAGGATCAGAGGCCACAGCTTCAGAATTAAAGGACGTTCTTTTAGAAAGGAGAAGAGGAGGAATTTATATATTCAGAGGGTGGTGAATCTGTGGAATTCATTGCCACAGACGCCTGTGGAGGCCGTCAGTGGATATTTTTAAGGCAGAGATAGATAAGATTCTTGATTAGTATGGGTGTTGGGGGTTGAGAGGGAGAGATAGATCAGCCACGATTGAATGGCGGAGAACACGTGATGGGCCGAATGGCCTAATTCTGCTCCTAGAAATTATGAACAGCCTGATAATTTTCAATACATCAGTATTGGGGAAAAAACACAGTGACTGAGTCACATGGCACAGAAACATGCCCTTTGGCCCATCGAGTCTGTGCTGGTCAATAAGCTCCCATTCTATGAGTGTCCAATTTTATTCTCTCCGCAGTTCATCACTTACCCAGGCACATGTGTGGGCAATTCACTGTGACCCATTGAGCTACCAAACCAAAGGTAAACACAGAGTGCTGGAGCAAGTGTCATATGGAGGCGGTGTACAGGAAGGGACAAAGCCGACTGTATTTTTTAAGGAGGCTGAGGGCATTTAACATCTGCCAACCCCTACTGTGCAGTGTCTACCATTCAGTGGTAGTGTTGCTGTGGCCTGTTGGGGAGATGGCGCCCGTATAACGGATAAAAACAGACTGGACAAGCTAATCAGGAAGGCCGGCTCAGTGGTCGGGGCTGAGCAACGAACGGTCCAGCAGGTGGCAGAGGCCAGAACTCTGAACAAACTAGGTTCTATAATGACCAACCCCACTCACCCACTCCATGCCCTGAAGGTGATCAAGAGCAGCATCTTCAGTCAGAGGCTGATTGCACCAATGTGCAAAACTGAGAGACATAGGAAGTCTTGTATACCAGCTGCTATAAGGTTATATAATGCGCATAAATAACTGCACTTTTTTTTAAATTAATTGTATTTTAACTTGTATTTTAACTTGTATTTTAACTTGTTAAGTATGGAAGCCATTTGAGGAAATGTGTGGTGTTATGTCTGTCTTGAAGCTGTCGTGGCACTGTAATTTCCTGTAAAGGATTATTAAAGGTATAATCAATCAAGTCAGCGGGTCAGCCAGCATCTCTGGAGAAATGAATAGGCAATCCTTCGGGTTTCTGAGAGGGAAAGATAGATCAGCCATGATTGAATGGCGGAGTAGGTTTGATGGGCCGAATGGCCTAATTCTGTTACTGGAACCTATCAATTAATGGCAACATCATCTCCTCCTCATCGGCATCAACACAGGTGCACCTCAGGGCTGCATGCTCTATTCTCTCTACACCTCCAATGCTGATGACACCACTGTTGTTGTTGGCCTAATCACGGAGATGATGAGGTAGTACACAGGTGGGAGATGGAGGACATCTGGATGAGCATCATCACCAACAACATCACCAACCTCTCACTCAAAGTCAACAAAGTGGGTGGCACGGTGGAGCAGCGGTAGAGTTGCTGCCTCACAGCGCCAGAGACCCGGGTTCCATCCTGACTACGGGCGCTGTCTGTACGGAGTTTGTACGTTCTCCCCGTGACCTGCGTGGGTTTTCTCCGGGTGCTCCCATTTCCTCCTGCTCTCCAAAGACGTACAAGTACAAGTATAAATTGCCCCTAGTGTGTGTAGGATAGTGTAAATGTGCGGGGATCGCTGGTCGGTGCCGACACGGTGGGCCGAAGGGCCTGTTTCTCCAATCTAAAACCAAGGAACCAATTGTTGAGAAGTTGGGAGACAACAGGCCAGTTTCCATTGGAGATGCAAGGAACTGCTTTGGCCGGTTTCACACAGAGAGTGGTGAATCTGTGGAACTCTGCCACAGAAGGTAGTTGAGGCCAGTTCATTGGCTATATTTAAGAGGGAGTTAGATGTGGCCCTTGTGGCTAAAGGGATCAGGGGGTATGGAGAGAAGGCAGGTGAGTTGGATGATCAGCCATGATCATATTGAATGGCGGTGCAGGCTCGAAGGGCCGAATGGCCTACTCCTGCACCTATTTTCTATGTTTCTACAAGACACAAAGAGCTGGAGTAACTCAGCGGGTCATGCAGCACCTCTGAAGAACAAGGATGGGTGATGTTTCACCTCACCGGCAAATCCGATCTGCCAATCGGAAGTCCCGATAAGGTCGGGATCGACCGCCTCACCCGGCCTAGACGGGGGGGGGGTGGGGGAGGGGGGAGTGGTGGGGACCACCGTGGGGAATTTCACAAGGTCATAAGTTCCAGGAGCAGAATTAGACCATTCGGCCCTTCGAGCCAGCACCGCCATTCAATGTGATCATGGCTGATCATCCACAATCAGTACCCCGTTCCTGCATCAACTACCTCCTCCAGCAGCTCGCTCCATACACACACCGCCCTTTGTGTAAAAAAGTTGACCCTCAGGTTCCTCTTAAATCTTTGCCCCCTCGGCTTAAACCTATGTCCTCTGATTCTTGATTCTCCCTACTCCGGCCTTCACCTGATCTTTGCTGATCTACACTTCTCTAAGATCATCCCTCATCCTCCCCCTGTGCTCCAAGGAATAGAACCCTAGCCTGCTCAACCTCTCCCTGTAGCTCAGACCCTCGAATGCTGGCAACATCCTCGTGAACCTTCTCTGCACACTGAAGATAGACTGGAGTGACTCATCAGGCCAGGCAGCACCTCTGGAGAAAAGGAACAGGTGAAGAAGGGTTTGGACTCAAGACATCACCCATTCCTTCTCTCCAGAGATGCTGTCTGACCCGCTGAGTTACTCCAGCTTTTACTCCGGGCCAAGACAGATTTGGGATTCTGAAAGCAAGTGACGGAAAGGACAAAAACAAAACGCATTTAGTAAATCAGAAACACCAAACCGAAGCTAAAGGATTGGGGACCAGATGTATAAAACCAAGGATATAGATGACCAATTGGCTGAACATTGTTCTTCCTCAGAGCTCCCCCTCGCTGAGTCTGGGTCACACCAATGATTACACAACTCTGTACCATGACAAGACTAGAGCCTTCATATTTTATACACCACGTGAAACCCAGTGACTTATTAACCCTTGTTGGCGCCACAGCGGCACAGTTGATGGAGCTGATGCCTCACAGTGCCAGAGCCCCTGGTTCAATCCTGACCTCGGGTTGCTCTCTGTGTGGAGTTTGCACGTTCTCTGGGTGACCGCGTGGGTTTCCTCTGGGTGTTCCGGTTTCCTCCCACATTATAAAAAAAACATGCAGACTTGTAGATTAATGGGCCTCTGTAAATTCCCTGCCCCTATTGCGTACGGAGTAGTGGCGAAAGTGGAATAATATAGAACTAGAGTGGACGGGTGATCGATGGTCGGCATGGCCCCGATGGGCCGAAGGGCCTGTTTCCATGCTGTATCCCGAAACTAAAACTAATCTACTTCATGTTATTCAAAGGTTATGTGAAGCCGGTTTTCAGCAAGATATATAGGTGGCGCAGCGGTAGAGTTGCTGCCTCACAGCGCCAGAGACCCAGGTTAAATCCTGACCACGGGCGCTGTCTGTACGGAGTTTGTACGTTCTCCCCGTGACCTGCGTGGGTTTTCCCCGAGGCTTCAGTTTCTTCTCACACTCCAAAGACGTACAGGTTTGTCGGCTAATTTGGATTCAGTCAAAACAATATTGTAATTGTCCCTAGTGTGTGTAGGATAGTGCTAGAGTACGGGGTGACCACTGTTCGATGCCAAAGGACCTGTTTGCATGCTGCATCTCTACACCAAACTACTGCATACAATCAGGTTCCATAATAGCATTCCAGTTCAGCGGAAGGGTCTCAACCCGGAATGTTGACTGCCCATCCACATACACCTGACCTGCTGACTTCCTCCAGCACTTTGCCTTTTGTGCCTCCAACCAATTAACTTTATAAGACTGGACCTAAAAAGATGCCTTCCCCCCATAAACCATCACAATATCAAAAGAACAAACGTAAATAGAATACATTGTGGAAACAGGCCCTTCAGCTCAACTTGCCCACCTGCCTGCGTTTGGCCCTTTTCCCTCCAAACCTGTCCTATCCATGTACCTGTCAAACAGTTTCTTAAACAGTGGGATAGTCCCAGCCTCGACTACCTCCTCTGGCAGCTTGTTCCATACACCCGCCACCCTTTGTGTGAAAAGGTTACCCCTCAGATTCCTATGAAATCTTTTCCTCTTCACCTTAAACCTATGTCCTCTGGTCCTCGATTCACCTACTGTGGGCAAGAGACTCTAACCCATTCTATTCTTCTCGTGATTTCATACACATTTGAGAACTATAAATGAAACAATGCTCAGATTATCATTTTTATTTGTTACTTTTACAGAGGTTTAGTACATTCCTGTGAACAATGGCACCATTGTTTCGCACTCTACATGTGAGTTTAATTGGCAATATTCCCCGACACACAACCAACGAGGTGGAGGAGAGAGACTTTGTCTGAGTGCATCGTTTGAAAGACGGCACATTACAGCACTTCCTCAGCACTGCAGTGCCGCGTCAGCCTGCATTGGGCATCCAAGTCTCTGGTGTAGAAACTTACTGCACTACATGGTTGGAAGATGCTGCCTACCTCGTGACGTGGGTAGCATCAATACCGACACCTAACCTCCAAGGCTGCCAGGATTGTCACTAACTTGGCAAGATGCTGACACCACAGTAAAAGTCACTGCAGTTTCTCACATCTACAGGCCTGTTTGGTTTAGAGATACTGAGCAGAAACAGGCCCTTCGGCCCACTGCATCTGCGCCGGCCAGCGATCCCCGCATACTAACACCATCCAACACACACCGGGGACATTTTACATTTGTACCAAAGCCAATTAACCTACAAATCTGCACGTCTTTGGAGTGTGGGAGGAAACTGAAGATCTCGCAGAAAACTCCGTACAGACAGCACCTGTGGTCGGGATGGACCCCGGGTCTCTGGCGCTGTGAGGCAGCCACTCTACCGCTGTGCCACCGCGCTGGTCCAAGCTTCTGTGTCATCGTACAGCTGCAGTTTTGTCTGGACTGCCTGCAGTATCTGTTCTGATAGATAGACGGACAGACCACTAAGGAGAACCTGGCAAAACCGTTCAAAAGAAGGAGTGGACTTTTTGGTTGTAAATGGAAACAGGTGCAACTTGAATTGACACGCCACATCTTTATCTGACGGAAATCCGCTTAAATAATGCAGTTCAAAATCTCACTATCATTGATCAATCTTGATTAGAAAATAATCTTTTATTTGAATTCATGCTTGAAATCCCATCAGTGTGCGGTTATGAAATCCAAACAGCTGCACAGAACACACCGTCAGGAAGAATATTTAATCAGACGTTGCACAATTTCCACTAAAAGCTACACACCAGATCCCTGTCAGGTACTCTGCAAGTAGTCGGATGCCAGCGACTCTCCACAACAGAATCATTTTTTCCAGGCACTGATATACCCTGTTATACGATGCCATCAATGGAATCAGACAGACTTTTTGCGATCAATTTCTGTTTGCAAGGACCAGACTCAAACAAGCTCAGGACTAAAGTAGTGGAACTACTGCTGTTACTGGATAGTCTATGTGTCACGGTGGTGCAGCGGCAGAGTTGCTGCCCTACAGCACCAGAGACCCAGGTTCGATCCTGACTACGGGTGCTGTCTGTACGGAGTTTGTACGTTCAGAATTCTCTGCCACAGAAGGCAGTGGAGGCCAATTCACTGGATATTTTCAAGAGAGAGTTAGACATAGCTCTTAGGGGTTAGGGAATCAAGGGATATGGACCAAGAAACCAAGAACCAAGGATATGGGGAGAAAGCAGGAACGGGGTACTGATTTTGGATGATCAGCCATGATCATAATGAATGGCAATGCTGGCTCGAAGGGCCGAATGGCCTACTGCACCTATTTTCTATGTTTCTATGTTTTATCCATGACCTGCGAGGGTTTTCTCCAGGTGCTCCGGTTTCCTCCCACACTCCAAAGACGTACGGGTTTGTAGGTTAATTGGCTTGGTATGACTGTAAAAATGTCCCTGGTGTGTGTAGGATAGTGTTAGTGTACGGGGATCGCTGGTCGGCGCAGAATCGATGGGCCGAAGGGTCTGTTTCCGCACTGTATCTCTAAACTAAACTAAATAAAGATCAAGTGGGCGAGATAATCGCAGGAACATATCCCTGTCCACAGCGTCCTGCCCAACAACATCAGGTAGAAGGTACAGGAGCCTGAAGACTGCAACAACCAGGTTCAGGAATAGCTACTTCCCCTCAGCCATCAGGCTATTAAACCTGGCTCGGACAAAACTCTGATTATTAGCAACCACTTTCTGTTATTTGCACTACCAGTTTATTTATTCATGTGTGTATATATTTATATCATGGTATATGGACACATTTATCTGTTTTGTAGTAAATGCCTACTATTTTCTGTGTGCTTAAGCAAAGCAAGAATTTCATTGTCCTATACAGGGACACATGACAATAAACTCACTTGAACTTGAACTTGAAATTAACAGTGAATTCTGGAGAACAAGGTCATCTTGTACAAACCACAAACCACCAGATAACCCCAACATGTTTAATGCACAGGATTATTTATATGTCCAAATAGCAACTCAATTTTGCCCAAAATGTCATATCAAGGAATAAATTTACAAAATTGATTATTTACCCACAAAGTAATCAGTTGGGAGTGGCAACCCAGAATTATTTATTGATGCAGATGAATTCAAAGCTTACCATGAGAATCTCTTCCCTCCAGCTTCACAGTTTGCAATTCTTCAACCCTGTATCACACCTTCTGCTTTTATCCCTGGCCTTTGTTACAACTATCTGCCTAGCAACACCCCCCCCCCCCCCCCCCACGGCCTGTGTCTATCTATTACCTGCCACGCTTTGTCCTACCTCCGAGCTTTCTCCCAACCTTCCCCCCCCCCACCCCACAATCAATCTGAAGGAGGGTCTCGAACAGAAGCGTCACCTATCCATGTTCTCCAGAGATGCTGCCTGACCCGCTGAGTTACTCCAGCACTCTGTGAAACGCCACCTATCCATGTTCTCCACAGATGCTGCCTGACCCGCTGAGTTACTCCAGCACTCTGTGAAACGTCACCTATCCATGTTCTCCACAGATGCTGCCTGACCCGCTGAGTTACTCCAGCACTCTGTGCCTTTATGCTTGTTGTGTATTAACCAGCATCTGTAGTTCCTTGTTTCTACATGAGGATTTAATACTGTATATTTGCTCAGGTGAGGCACAAAACAAAATGTCAGTTTGCCATTACATTTCTAAATGGTCATCTGGTGAAATGATATTGAGTCAAGAGTGTTTTATTGTCTTATGTCCCAAACAGAACGATGACATTCTTGCTTCCAGCGGCACTCAATGGCCTGTTTTGTTGCTCATAATTTTGACTATATATTTTTTCCTTACACATTTCCCTAATCACAAGAAAGAATTATAACAGGATGTGCTCTGGCAATTGTCAAAGATACTGATCACTTTCAAAACTACAAGATTGTAAATATACAAATTATTTTCATTGTATCTATATTCTTCGATCAGAATTGATAAGATCATAAGATCATGTGATCGGAGCAGAATTAGACCATTCGGGTCTGGTGATTCGAGTATAAAATCTAAGATGATTCTCCACAATAGGACTCAGGGAGAGTTAGTACCAGTGATGCTGTGGTTTAGCCAAAGTCTTCTCTCTCAAATGGCTGTAAACAAGCCCATGGCACTGTTTGACCCATGGCACTGTTTGACCCATGGCACTGTTTGACCCATGGCACTGTTTGACCCATGGCACTGTTTGACCCATGGCACTGTTTGACCCATGGCACTGTTTGACCCATGGCACTGTTTGACCCATGGCACTGTTTGACCCATGGCACTGTTTGACCCATGGCACTGTTTGACCCATGGCACTGTTTGACCCATGGCACTGTTTGACCCATGGCACTGTTTGACCCATGGCACTGTCTGACCCATGGCACTGTTTGACCCATGGCACTGTTTGACCCATGGCACTGTTTGACCCATGGCACTGTTTGACCCATGGCACTGTTTGACCCATGGCACTGTTTGACCCATGGCACTGTTTGACACATGGCAATTCATTACCCAGAGCCACATTCCGGCAACATCACCAAAAAGTCGGTAGTTAGTTCGTTAGTTAGCCAGTGAATTGCCACGTGTACCGAGGTACAGTGAAAAGCTTTTGTTGCGTGCTAACCAGTCAGCAGAAAGACAATACATGATTACAATCGAGCCATCCACAGTATACAGATACTTGATAAGGGAATAACGTTTAGTGCAAGGTAAAGCCAGCAAAGTCCAGTCAAAGATAGTCTGAGGGTCTCCAATGAGGTAGATAGTAGTGTGTGGGAAGGAATAGCAGATCTGGTTTACACTGAAGACAGACACAAAATGCTGGAGTAACTCAGCGGGACAGGCAGCATCTCTGGAGAGAAGGGAAGATCAGGTCAGGACTGCTCTCTGGTTGGTGAAGGGATGGTTCAGTTGCCTGAAAACAATTGGGAAGATGGTGGCCAACCCAGGTGACTCTTTGTGAGCCGGTCACAGACGTGGATCTGCAATCACCTGTTACAATCGCTCCACTCTCTTAAACCCCTGCTCCAATCCCCTTTATCATGTATCTGTACACTGTGGACGGCTCGATTTAATCATGTATTGACTTTCCACTGACTGGGTAGCACGCAGCAAAAGTTTTTCCCTTCACCTCGGTACACGTGACAATAAACTCAACTCAAGAAACTGTCCCTGAACCTGAAGGTGCCCAGAAAACAGCCATCGCTCTGTTTCTACCGTGATAAAGGTACAGCTGCTTTAAAATCACAATTGGCTCTGAAGTGTATTGAGTCATCTTGAGCTTGAAATAAACTATAAATATGCCAACTTTGTTAAGCACTTTCATCAGTATAAATGGTCCACCAATTGTGCAGCACAGGGTCTACAGAGGAAGACTGAACTGCAGAGTTTGCAACACAGTTCCAAGACACATAGAAACATAGAAAATAGGTGCAGGAGTAGGCTATTCGAGCCTGCACCGCCATTCAATATGATCATGGCTGATCATCCAACTCAGTATCCCATCCCTGCCTTCTCTCCATACCCCCTGATCCCTTTAGCCACAAGGGCCACGTCTAACTCTCTCTTAAATAAAGCCAATGAACTGGCCTCAACTACCTTCTGTGGCAGAGAATTCCACAGATTCACCACTCTCTGTGTGAAAAATGTTTTCCTCATCTCAGTCCTAAAAGATTTCCCCCTTATCCTTAAACTCTGACCCCTTGTTCTGGACTCCCCCAACATCGGGAACAATCTTCCTGCATCTAGCCTGTCCAACCCCTTAAGAATTTTGTACGTTTCTATAAGATCCCCCCTCAATCTTCTAAATTCTAGCGAGTACAAGCCGAGTCTATCCAATCTTTCTTCATATGAAAGTCCTGCCATCCCAAGAATCAGTCTGGTGGCAGTCTGGTGGCAACCTGAGGCATGGGCAGAGATAAGGAGAATAGCCTATGATGAGCGTTTGTCGGTACTGGGCCTGTACTCACTGGAGTTTAGAAGAATGAGGGGGGACCTCATTGAAACGTACAGAATAGTGAAAGGCTTGGATAGAGTGGATGTGGAGAGGATGTTTCCACTAGTGGGAGAGTCTAGGACTAGAGGTCACAGCCTCAGAATTAAAGGACGTTCTTTTATGAAGGAGATGAGGAGGAATTAGTTTAATCAGAGGGTGGTGAATCTGTGGAATTCATTGCTACAGATGGCTGTGGAGGCCAAGTCAGTGGATATATTTAAGGCAGAGATGGATGGATTATTGAATAATACGGGTGTTAGAGTTTATGGGGAGAAGGCAGGAGAATGGGGTTAGGAAGGAGAGATAGATCAGCCATGATTGAATGGCGGCGTAGACTTGATGGGCTGAATGGCTTAATTCTGTTCCTGTCTCTTATGAGAAGGCTGCAAAATAAATTAGACCAGCAATGGATTAAAGTGCTGGGTGCATAGAGAAGGCAACAGAGTCCAATATGCATCACTTGGTAGAAGCAAGGAACTGCAGCCAGACACAAAGTGCCAGAGCAACTCAACAGGTCAGGCAGCATCTCTGGAGAAAAAGGATGCATGACGTTTCAGGCCGTAAGTGTCCCGACCCAAAACGTTACCTCTCCTTTTTCTCCAGAGATGCTGCCTGACCCGTTGAGTTACTCCAGCACGTTGTGTCTTTGCCACACTCTGCACTGCACGAACTACTGGAAATACACTTTTGTGCGAGTTGATATTAGACCATGAGACCACAAAGCAGAGGAGAAGAATTTAGGCCAATCGGCCCATCAAGTCTGCTCCACCATTCATTCGTGGCTGATCTATCTTTCCCTCTCAACCCCATTCTCCTGCTTTAACCCCCCCCCCCCCCCCCCCAATAATCTTTGACGCTTTTACCACTCAAGAACCTAACAATCTCCTCTTTAAAAATGCCCAGTGCCGTGGCCTTCACAGCTGAGGCGATCGCTGGTCGGAGTGGACTCGGTGGGCCGAGGGGCCTGTTTTCACTCTGTATCTCTAAACTGCACTAAAGTGCAATACACTTTACAATAAGGTCTGAGCTACTTGATTTATCCACAGTGTCATACAGCCGGAAAACAGGCCATTCGGCCCAACTTGCCCATGCGACCAAGGTGCCCCATCTACACTAGTCCCCTGCTCACGTTTGGCCGATATACATTTAAACCATTCCTATCCATGCACCCATCTAAATGTCTTATAAATGTTCAAGAAGGAGCTGCAGATGCTGGAAAATCGAAGGTACACAAAAATGTTGGAGAAACTCAGCGGGTGCAGCAGCATCTATGGAGCGAAGGAAATAGGTGACGTTTCGGGCCGAAACCCTTCTTCAGACCGATAGGGGGTGGGGGGGGGGGGGGAGAAGGAATGAAAAAGGGGAGGAGGAGGAGCCCGAGGGCGGGGGGATGGGAGGAGACAACTCGAGGGTTAAGGAAGGGGAGGAGACAGCAAGGGCTAGCAAAATTGGGAGTCTTTTAAATGTTGTTGTGGTACCTACCTCAACCACCTGCGCTACAACCCAGTAGTATGAATCTTGATTTCTCTAACTTCAGGTAGCCCCGGCATTCCCTCTCTCTCCATCCCTCCCCCACGCAAGTCGCACCAGCTTCTCGTTCTCACCCAACAAACAGCCAACAAAGGCCCGTTTCCTGTATCACCGTTACTTTCTTGCATATCTTTCATTCATTGATCTTTATCTCTTCACATCATCGTGTATGTCTCTCGTTTCCCTTTCCCGTGACCCGTCTGAAGAAGGGTCTCGACCCGAAACTTCACCTATTCTTTCGCTCCATAGATGCTGCCTCACCCGCTGAGTTTCTCCAGCATTTTTATCTACCTTCAATTTTTCCAGCATCCGCTGTTCCTTCTTAAACATTCTACATTTCCTTATCATCGTCTGCCGTGACCTGTCATTTTCACACCTTACCCTTCCATATCTCTAGACTCTCTCTCCCGATTCTCAGTGTGAAGAAGTAGTCTCGTCCCGAAACGTCACCCATTCCTTCTCTCCAGAGATGCTGCCTGTCCCGCTGAGTTACTCCAGCATTTTGTGTCTACCTTTGGTGTAAACCAGCATCTGCAGTTCCTTCCTACGCACCAAGATCCCAAACAACATCCAAATATGAAGATCATCTGGTCATTATCACACTGTGTTTAATGGAACATTGTTGTGTGTAAATTGGCTGCCTGCAATTCTCAAACAATTTAAATTCATAAAGAAATGCTTAATTGTCCGTGAACTGATTTGCTAAGTCAAGAGATTGAAAATAACACTACAGTTGTTGTTTTTTTCATTCTGTAATTCTAACAGCCTATAGAGATAGCGGATATATTATGTTTCTCTGCTCTCCTTCCTTGCCATCACCGTTTAGTTTATTTTCCAGGCACTGCAGAGAAACGGGCCCAACTATGTCCACGCCGATCATCCACACACTAGTTCGATCCTACACACTAGGGAACATTTACAGAAGCCAATTGCCCTACAAACCATCACACCTTTGGGGGTGTGGGAGGAGACCCGAGCACCCGTAGAAAACCCACACAGTCACGGGGAGAGCGTAGGTCAGGATCGAACCGTGCGCGGCAGCAGCTCTCCCGCTGTATCTCTTCCATCCACGCCATTAGAGGAGCCTTCTTGCATAGAGCAGCATGGTGGCGCAGCGGTAGATTT